>NC_091305.1:28297649-28322649 GCF_038502225.1 Cherax quadricarinatus
TCTGGTATTTTGCTGTTTCCTCTAGCCATGGTTTCTGCTGCAAGATCCTGTTCCGCGCCATTTTTGTCATGAAAATCAGTTTGAATGGCCGATTTCCTCCCCTCGAATATCCTCCTATTCTCCGAAAATTTATCAGCTCAGTCATGTCCTCCTCTCCTGTTTGATGATATTTTCATTCTCCTTTTTTTTCTTTTCCAGTCATCATTCCACATCTCTGGGTTCCATTTAAACAAAGACATTGCTGCTTCCCTTTTCATTTCCTGAATCTCCTCATAACCTGGTCGCACCTCAGCAGAGAGCCTATGACCTTCTCTACCTACCCCCCTTCTCATTTACTGCTTTCCCTGTGCCCAGCAGCATGCCACTTTTGTTCCTCCATTTCCTGGTAGCCTAATAGGGCCTCAGTATAGGACTTAACTCGTTCTTTCCCATCGGTTCCCCTCATTGGATATTGGTGTACCTGCTTCTGATGGCAAGCCCCTCCCATTTTTTGGCTCTGTATCTTGTTTCACCATTTTCAGTACATCTTCTAAGTTTTGTATCCTGGTTCCTGCAGCTGTGACTCACAGCTCCCACTTCTTGCTCTTTACAACCATACTCTCCTCCATTTTAGCAGCAAGCTCTCCTAGCTTTATTTCTCACTCTTGTTACATCCTTCTCCTTAGCTCTTCATTCATTCTTCCTTACCAGGCCAATCCTCTTGTGTTCCCCTAGGTCTTCGACCTTCCCCTCTGGGGTCCCATTTTTCCTCAGTGAAGTTTCTAATGTTAACCTCTCAGTGAAGTTCATAATGTTAACATCTCAGTGAGGTTCATAAAGTTAACCTCTCAGTGAAGTTAATAATGTTAACCTCTCAGTGAAGTTCATAATGTTAACATCTCAGTGAGGTTCATAAAATTAACCTCTCAGTGAAGTTAATAATGTTAACCTCTCAGTGAAGTTCCTAATGTCAACCTCTCTGTAAAGTTCCTAATTTTAACCTCTCAGTGAAGTTAATAATGTTAACCTATCAGTGAAGCTCCTAATGTTAACCTCACCTTAACACACCCGTTTATATGTGTGTATGTGCATTTGTGTGTGTATGTGCGTTTGTGTGTGCGTGTATGAGTATGTGTGTGTGTGTGTGTGCGTGTGTGTGTGTGTGTGTGTGTGTGCGTGTCCGTGTGCGTGTGCGTGTGTGTGTGTGTGTGTGTGTGTGTGTGTGTGTGTGTGTGTGTGTGTGTGTGTGTACTCACCTAGTTGAGGTTGCAGGGGTCGAGTCCTAGCTCCTGGCCCCCGCCTCTTCACTGGTCGCTACTAGGTCATTCTCCCTGAACCGTGAGCTTTATCATACCTCTGCTTAAAGCTATGTATGGATCGTGCCTCCACTACATCGTTTCCCAAACTATTCCACTTCCTGACTACTCTGTGGCTGAAGAAATACTTCCTAACATCCCTGTGATTCATCTATGTCTTCAACTTCCAACTGTGTCCCCTTGTTGCTGTGTCCCATCTCTGGAACATCCTGTCTTTGTCCACTTTGTCAATTCCTCTCAGTATTTTGTATGTCGTTATCATTTCCCCCCTATCTCTTCTGTCCTCCAGTGTGTGTGTGTGTGTGTGTGTGTGTATGAGTATGTGTGTGTGTGTGTGTGCGTGTGTGTGTGTGTGTGTATGTGTGTGTACTCACCTAGTTCTCACCTAGTTGAGGCTGCAGGGGTCGAGTCCGAGCTCCTGGCCCCGCCTCATCACTGTGTGTGTGTGTGTGTGGGTGTGTGTGTATGAGTATGTACTCACCTATTTGTGGTTGCAGGGGTCGAGTCTTAGCTCCTGGCCCCGCCTCTTCACCGGTTGCTACTAGGCCCTCTCTCTCCCTGTTCCATGAGCTTTATCAAACCTCGTCTTAAAACTGTGTATGGTTCCTGCCTCCACTACGTCATTTTCTAGGCTATTCCACTGCCTTACAACTCTATGACTGAAGAAATACTTCCTACTATCTCTCTGACTCATTTGTGTCTTGTTTCTGTGTCCCCTCCCTGGAACATCCTGTCTTTGTCCACCTTGTCTATTCCACGCAGTATTTTATGTCGTTATCATGTCTCCCCTGACCCTCCTGTCCTCCAGTGTCGTCAGGCCGATTTCCCTTAATCTTTCTTCATAGGACATTCCCCTTAGCTCTGGAACTAACTTTGTCGCAAACCTTTGTACTTTCTCTAGTTTCTTGACGTGCTTTATCAAGTGCGGGTTCCAAACAGGTGCTGCATACTCCAGTATGGGCCTGACATACACGGTGTACAGTGTCTTGAATGATTCCTTACTAAGGTATCGGAATGCTGTTCTCAGGTTTGCCAGGCGCCCATATGCTGCAGCAGTTATCTGATTGATGTGTGCTTCCGGAGACATGCTCGGTGTTATACTCACCCCAAGATCTTTCTCCTTGAGTGAGGTTTGCAGTCTTTGGCCACCTAGCCTATACTCTGTCTGTGGTCTTCTGTGCCCTTTCCCTATCTTCATGACTTTGCATTTGGCAGGATTAAATTCGAGAAGCCATTTGCTGGACCAGGTGTCCAGTCTGTCCAGGTCTCTTTGAAGTCCTGCCTGGTCCTCATCAGATTTAATTCTCCTCATTAACTTCACATCATCTGCAAACAGGGACACTTCTGAGTCTAACCCTTCCGTCATGTCGTTCACATATACCAAAAATAGCACTGGTCCTAGGACCGACCCCTGTGGGACCCCGCTCGTCACAGGTGCCCACTGTGATACATCATTACGTACCATGACTCGTTGTTGCCTCCCTGTCAGATATTCTCTGATCCATTGCAGTGCCCTTCCTGTTATATGCGCCTGATGCTCTAGCTTCTGCACTAATCTCTTGTGAGGAACTGTGTCAAAGGCCTTCTTGCAGTCCAAGAAGATGCAATCAACCCACCCCTCTCTCTCTTGTCTTACTTCTGTTATTTTATCATAAAACTCCAGAAGGTTTGTGACACAGGATTTGCCTTCCGTGAATCCGTGTTGGTTGGCATTTATACTCTTGTTCCGTTCCAGGTGCTCCACCACTCTCCTCCTGATAATCTTCTCCATAATTTTGCATACTATACACGTCAATGACACAGGTCTATAGTTTAGTGCCTCTTTTCTGTCTCCTTTTTTAAAAATGGGAACTACATTTGCCGTCTTCCATACCTCAGGTAGTTGCCCAGTTTCCAGGGATGTGTTGAAGATTGTGGTAAGTGGCACGCACAACATATCTGCTCCCTCTCTAAGGACCCACGGGGAGATGTTGTCTGGTCCCATTGCCTTTGAGGTATCGATGTCCCTTAGTAGTTTCTTCACCTCCTCCTCATCTGTATGTATGTCGTCCAACACTTGTTGGTGTATTCCTTGCTGGTGTCCCCATCTGGTCTGTCCCCCCAGAGTCCTTCCTGTCTCTACTGTAAATACTTCCTTAAATCTCGTGTTGAGCTCCTCACATACCTCTTGATCGTTTCTTGTGAGTTCTCCACCTTCTTTTCTCAGCCTTATCACCTGGTCCTTGACTGTTGACTTCCTCCTAATGTGGCTATACAGCAGTTTCGGGTCAGATTTGACTTTCGATGCTATGTCGTTTTCATACTGTCGCTGGGCGTCCCTCCTTATCTGTGCATACTCGTTTCTGGCTCTTCTACTAATCTCCTTGTTTTCCTGGGTCCTATGCCTCCTGTACCTTTTCCATTCTCTGTTGCAGTTAGTTTTTGCCTCCCTACACCTTCGGGTAAACCAAGGACTCGTTTTGGTCTTCCTATTATTTCTGTTTCCCTTGGGAACAAAACTTTCCTCTGCCTCCTTGCACTTTGTTGCCACATATTCCATCATCTCGTTTACTGATTTTCCTACCATTTCTCTGTCCCACTGAACCTCCTGCAGGAAGTTTCTCATACCTGTGTAGTCCCCCCTTTTATAGTTTGGCCTGTCCCCTTCAGTTCCTGTTACCTTCTCCACTTGTAACTCTACTATATAGTCAAAACTCAGAACCACATGATCGCTAGCTCCAAGGGGCCTCTCGTAAGTGATATCCTCAATGTCTGAACTGCTCAGGGTGAACACAAGATCCAGTCTTGCTGGCTCATCCTCCCCTCTCTCTCTGGTTGTGTCCCTGACATGTTGATGCATGAGGTTTTCAAGTACCACATCCATCATCTTGGCTCTCCATGTTTCGGGACCCCCATGTGGCTCCAGGTTTTCCCAGTCGATCTCCCTGTGGTTGAAATCGCCCATTACCAGTAACTTTGCTCTGCTCGAGTGAGCTCTTCTTGCCACCTCAGCCAGTGTGTCCACCATCACCCTGTTGTTTTCTTCGTACTCCTCTCTTGGCCTCCTGCAGTTCTGTGGTGGGTTATACATCACTCCAATGACTACTTTATGTTCTCCGGACTGAATTGTACCTACAATGTAGTCTCTTTCTCCAGTCATGTCCATCCCTTCCATTTCCTCAAATCCCCATCGGTGTTTTATGAGCAGTGCAACCCCTCCTCCCCCTCTACTCCTTCTATCTTTCCTCAGGATCTGATATCCTGTTGGGAAGATTGTGTCTGTTATTGTCTCAGCGAGTTTTGTTTCTGTGACTGCTATGATGTCCGGGGATTTTTCACTGATTCTTTCATTCCACTCCTCATGTTTATTCGTTATTCCATCCGCGTTTGTGTACCAAACCTTTAGTTTCTTTTCTATCATTGTGGTCATGCAAGAATATTGGGGTTGGGGGAGCGAGAGCCTTGGTGGGGGCCTATATGGGGCTGTGGTGTAGGTGGGGTTTGTGTTGATGGGGGTGGGGTCAGAATGCCCATAAGGGACAGCTGTTGGGGTGAGGTTTGTGATATGGGGGTTGGTGGCAGAGGGAACAGTGAGTGGGTTGTAGTATAGGTTGCTCAGTTGCGTTGGGAATGTCGCGGGTGGAGTCTTTTGGTGGGAGATTCTGTGGGGTGTGTTTGCCCTTCCTCCTGTGTCTGGGTCCTGCTCATTTTCATTGCTTCTCGTTCCTCCTTGCGTCTCTGTACCCTCTCTTTCAGTGTAGTCCTTTCTTCTTGTGTTCTGTCGCGGTCGAGGTATACTCTCTGGTACCCCTCTTTGTCCCTCAGTCTTGCTTTCTCTTGCAGAATCCTGGTTCGAACTTATTCTTCCTTGAAAGTTACTCTGACAGGCCGTATCCTTCCACTCGCAAACCACCCTATATGTGTGTGTGTGTGTGTGTGTGTGTGTGTGTGTGTGTGTGTGTGTGCGTGTATGAGTATGTGTGTGTGTGTGTGTGTGTGTGTGTGTGTGTGTGTGTGTGTGTGTGTGTGTGTGTGTGTGTGTGTGTGTGTGTACTCACCTAGTTGAGGTTGCGGGGGTCGAGTCCGAGCTCCTGGCCCCGCCTCTTCACTGATCGCTACTAGGTCACTCTCCCTGAGCCGTGAGCTTTATCATACCTCTGCTTAAAGCTATGTATGGATCCTGCCTCCACTACATCGCTTCCCAAACTATTCCACTTACTGACTACTCTGTGGCTGAAGAAATACTTCCTAACATCCCTGTGATTCATCTGTGTCTTCAGTTTCCAACTGTGTCCCCTTGTTACTGTGTCCAATCTCTGGAACATCCTGTCTTTGTCCACCTTGTCAATTCCTCTCAGTATTTTGTATGTCGTTATCATGTCCCCCCTATCTCTCCTGTCCTCCAGTGTCGTCAGGTTGATTTCCCTTAACCTCTCCTTGTAGGACATACCTCTTAGCTCTGGGACTAGTCTTGTTGCAAACCTTTGCACTTTCTCTAGTTTCTTAACGTGCTTGGCTAGGTGTGGGTTCCAAACTGGTGCCGCATACTCCAATATGGGCCTAACGTACACGGTGTACAGGGTCCTGAATGATTCCTTATTAAGATGTCGGAATGCTGTTCTGAGGTTTCCTAGGCGCCCATATGCTGCAGCAGTTATTTGGTTGATGTGCGCTTCAGGAGATGTGCCTGGTGTTATACTCACCCCAAGATCTTTTTCCTTGAGTGAGGTTTGTAGTCTCTGGCCCCCTAGACTGTACTCCGTCTGCGGTCTTCTTTGCCCTTCCCCAATCTTCATGACTTTGCACTTGGTGGGATTGAACTCCAGGAGCCAATTGCTGGACCAGGTCTGCAGCCTGTCCAGATCCCTTTGTAGTTCTGCCTGGTCTTCGATCGAGTGAATTCTTCTCATCAACTTCACGTCATCTGCAAACAGGGACACCTCAGAGTCTATTCCTTCCGTCATGTCGTTCACAAATACCAGAAACAGCACTGGTCCTAGGACTGACCCCTGTGGGACCCCGCTGGTCACAGGTGCCCACTCTGACACCTTGCCACGTACCATGACTCGCTGCTGTCTTCCTGACAAGTATTCCCTGATCCATTGTAGTGCCTTCCCTGTTATCCCTGCTTGGTCCTCCAGTTTTTGCACCAATCTCTTGTGTGGAACTGTGTCAAACGCCTTCTTGCAGTCCAAGAAAATGCAATCCACCCACCCCTCTCTCTCTTGTCTTACTGCTGTCACCATGTCATAGAACTCCAGTAGGTTTGTGACACAGGATTTCCCGTCCCTGAAACCATGTTGGCTGCTGTTGATGAGATCGTTGCTTTCTAGGTGTTCCACCACTCTTCTCCTGATAATCTTCTCCATGATTTTGCATACTATACATGTCAGTGACACTGGTCTGTAGTTTAATGCTTCATGTCTGTCTCCTTTTTTTTAAAGATTGGGACTACATTTGCTGTCTTCCATGCCTCGGGCAATCTCCCTGTTTCGATAGATGTATTGAATATTGTTGTTAGGGGTACACATAGCGCCTCTGCTCCCTCTCTCAATACCCATGGGGAGATGTTATCTGGCCCCATTGCCTTTGAGGTATCTAGCTCACTCAGAAGCCTCTTCACTTCTTCCTCGGTTGTGTGCACTGTGTCCAGCACATGGTGGTGCGCCCCACCTCTCCGTCTTTCTGGAGCCCCTTCTGTCTCCTCTGTGAACACTTGTTTGAATCTCTTGTTGAGTTCCTCACATACTTCACTGTCATTTCTTGTTGTCTCTCCTCCTTCCTTCCTTAGCCTGATTACCTGGTCCTTGACTGTTGTTTTCCTTCTGATGTGGCTGTACAACAGTTTCGGGTCAGATTTGGCTTTCGCTGCTATGTCGTTTTCATATTGTCTTTGGGCCTCCCTTCTTATCTGTGCATATTCATTTCTGGCTCTACGACTGCTCTCCTTATTCTCCTGGGTCCTTTGCCTTCTATATTTCTTCCATTCCCTAGCACACTTGGTTTTTGCCTCCCTGCACCTTTGGGTAAACCATGGGCTCATCCTGGCTTTTTCATTATTCCTGTTACCCTTGGGTACAAACCTCTCCTCAGCCTCCTTGCATTTTGTTGCTACATATTCCATCATCTCATTAACTGGCTTCCCTGCCAGTTCTCTGTCCCACTGAACCCCGTTCAGGAAGTTCCTCATTCCTATGTAGTCCCCTTTCTTGTAGTTTGGCTTCATTCGTCCTGGCCTTCCTGCTTCTCCCTCCACTTGTAGCTCTACTGTGTATTCGAAGCTTAAAACCACATGGTCACTGGCCTCAAGGGGTCTTTCATATGTGATGTCCTCGATATCTGCACTACTCAAGGTGAATACTAAGTCCAGCCTTGCTGGTTCATCCTCTCCTGTGTGTGTGTGTGTGTATGAGTATGTGTGTGTGTGTGTGTGTGTGCGTGTATGAGTATGTGTGTGTGTGTGTGTCTGTGTGTCTCTGTGTGTCTCTGTGTGTCTCTGTGTGTCTCTGTGTGTCTCTGTGTGTCTCTGTGTGTCTCTGTGTGTCTCTGTGTGACTCTGTGTATCTCTGTGTGTCTCTGTGTGTCTCTGTGTGTCTCTGTGTGTCTCTGTGTGTCTCTGTGTGTCTGTGTGTGTGTGTGTGTGTGTGTCTGTGTGTCTCTGTGTGTCTCTGTGTGTCTCTGTGTGTCTCTGTGTGTCTCTGTGTGTCTCTGTGTGTCTCTGTGTGACTCTGTGTATCTCTGTGTGTCTCTGTGTGTCTCTGTGTGTCTCTGTGTGTCTCTGTGTGTCTCTGTGTGACTCTGTGTGTCTCTGTGTGTCTCTGTGTGTCTCTATGTGTCTCTGTGTGTCTCTGTCTGTCTCTGTGTGACTCTGTGTCTCTGTGTGTCTCTGTGTGTCTCTGTGTGTCTCTGTGTGACTCTGTGTGTCTCTGTGTGTGTCTGTGTGTCTCTGTGTCTCTGTGTGTCTCTGTGTGTCTCTGTGTGTCTCTGTGTGTCTCTGTGTGTCTCTATGTGTCTCTGTGTGTCTCTGTCTGTCTCTGTGTAACTCTGTGTCTCTGTGTGTCTCTGTGTGACTCTGTGTGTCTCTATGTGTCTCTGTGTGTCTATGTGCGTCTCTGTGTGACTCTGTGTGTCTCTGTGTATTTGTGTGTCTCTGTGTGTCTCTGTGTGTCTCTGTGTGTCTCTGTTGTCTCTGTGTGTCTCTGTGTGACTCTGTGTGTGTGTCAGTGAGAGAGAGACTGTGAAGTCGTGGTGTCGGTGGTCAGTTTACAATCAGTGTTAACAGTTCATGTGTGTGTGTACACGATCTTGTATACATACCCGTTTACGTGTGTGTATGTGTATTTGTGTGTGTGCGTGTATGAGTATGTGCGTGTATGTGTGCGTCTGCGTGCGTGTATGTGCGTGTGTATGTGCGTGCGTGTGTGTACGTGTGTGTGTGTTTGCGTGGGTGAGCGTGTGAGTTCGTGTGTGCGTGGACGTGTGTGTAAATTTGTGTGTGTGCATGAACGTGTGCATATCTAATTGTAGTTGCAGTTGTCAAGTCATAGCTCCTGGCCCCACCTCTTCACTGGTCGCTACTAGATCACTCTTCCTGCTCGATGAGCTTCATCATACCTCTTCTTAAAGCTATGTATGGATCCTACCTTCACTACATCACTTCCCACGCTATTCCACTCCCTGACAACTCTATGACGCGCGTGTGTGTGTGTGTGTGTGTGTGTGTGTGTGTGTGTGTGTGTGTGTGTGTGTGTGTGTGTGTGTGTGTGTGTGTGTGTGTGTGTGTGTGTGTGTGTGTGTGTGTGTGTGTGTGTGTGTGTGTGTGTGTGGGCATGTATGTGTACTTGAACGGGGATATGTGTACGTGTGTGTAACCTCTGCTAGTAGGACACACCCCTTAGCTCCGGGATTAGTCTTCTTGCACACTCTCGCACTTTCTCTACTCTCTTAGCGTGCTTGACCAGGTATGGGTTTCATACTGGTGCTGTGTGTACAGTGTCTTAAATGACTCCTTACTTAGGTGTGGAAATACTGCAGCAGTTATTTGGATAATGTGCGCCTCAGATGTGCTCAGTGTGATACTCCAGGATTCTTTTCCTTGACTGAGGTTTGTAGTCTTTGGTACGTTAGCGTGTATTTTGTCTGCGATCTTCTTTAATCTTCCCCAATCTTTGTGATTTTGCAGTTGGTGGGGTTTAACTCCAGGAGCCAATTGTTGGACCTGGCTTCCAGCCTGTCCAGATTCTTTTGCCGTTTTTCCTGACTCTCCTCCACTTGAATTTTCTGCATTAACTTTACATCGTCTGCAAATACGGACACTTCTGAATCTATTCACTTCCGTCTTGTCATTCACATATACGAGAAACAACACTGGTCATAGGACTGACCTTTGTGGAACCCCGCTCTTCACAGGCGCCCATTCTGACACCACCTCACGTATCAACGCTCGTTGTGTCCTTCCTGTCAGGTATTCTTTGATCCATTGCAGTGTCTTTCCTGTTATTCCAGCCCGTGTATGTGTGTGTGTGTGTGTGTAATCACCTATTTGTGGTTACAGGGGTCGATTCATAGCTCCTGGCCCCGCTTAACTGCTATGTCTGTGTGTGTATTAAAGCCCACATTGTGGCTTTCATCAGCCTAGTATGAGCGAAACATAGCCCCGACAAAGGACATATTTATACAATAAATATTGTATAAATATGTTGTATGTGACCTATTGTGTAAGGTATATTGCGTAATGCATATCGTATAATGTATAGTGCATGTGTATTGTATAATTTACATTGTATAATGTATATAACGTATTTTTGTATAATTTATTTACAAAGATCCGGGTGAAGATGTGGAGTGTTTTTGTAAAATGGGAGAAGTATAATTTACAAAATATGTGACAGTGATAAGTATAATTTACAGAGATGGTGTGAGATGTATAATTTACAGCCGTAAGTGATGAGTATGATTTATAAAAACCGGTGTGAGATCTATTATTTAAAGCGGTAAGCTGGGAAGTGAGGCTGTGATGATGGTGGCTGTTGTTGATGCTGTTGCTGCTGTTGTTACGGCGGTAAAGGGTTGACTACTGGTGCTGTTGTTGCTGTCAAGATGGTGGGTTGACGACTGCTTTTGCTGTTGCTGTTGCTGTTATGGTGGAGGAAATGCTGTTGTTGCTGCTGATTTTGCTGTGAAGGTGATGGGGTGATTGCTGTTGTTACAAATGCTTATGCTGCTGCTGTTGTTACTACTGCTGTTGTTAAGGTGGTGGATTAACTGCTGCTGCTGCTGTTATTGCCATGAAGGTGTTAAGGTGGGTTAACTGCTGTTGTTACTACTATTGTTGATCTGATGATGGTGGGTTGACTGTTGTTGTGACGGTGATGGGTTAACTGTTGTTGCTGTTGTGATGGTAGTGTGTTGGCTGTTGTTGTTGCTGTGATGGTAGTGTGTTGACTTTTGTTGTTGCTATGATGGTACTCGGGTGGCTTTTGTTGTTGTTGTTGCTGCTGCTGATGTTGCCGTGAAGGTAGTGAGTTAAATGCCATGAATGTTGCTCCTTTGCTCGACTACTCTCGTTGCCAATGCTGTTTCTGCATATGTTACCGCTCCCGTTGCTTCAGTCTGTTAACAGTTCCTGCTGCCATTAGCAGGAACTGCTGTCTTAGCAGCCTCAGTAGTGGGCAGCAGTGAACCTCAACTATGCACTGAAAAAAATTACAAGAGCCCAGTGAACGCCGGTCATCCCGAAATAACTCGCTAGTGTAACATTTCATAATTCACCTGACAGGTTAAGGAGCTACTGGGTGTTGGCGGGCCCCGCCTCCCGATTCCATTGTCTGCACCGAAATCCCGCTTCCAGGCGAACCCAATGGACGATCACGAAAATTGGAACTCTCTTTCAGTGGCCGTAATTGAGCCGGAGATCCATGTGCAGCGCACTGCCCGGCGGTCAACAAAGAGGAAAGATTTATGGGCGCATCACAGTACAAGCCCAGCATCGGCTTGATAAAAGAAAGAGATGAGTGTGAGGAAGGGATGTGGAGGCTGGGGCTCTCTCTCAGGGGAGGAGGAACAGCTTCTCTCAAATGGCTACCAACGTGGCATTTTGGCATCATACCCCTGCACATCGTTCACACTACAAGAACGCACTTCAGCGCGAAGAGCAGCACCGATGATAGTTATAGACGTCGAGAGTTACTTCCTACTGGTCGACTTAATAACAATACTCTGGATAATTTACGGCCATCCTCCTTGGAGTTTCACACAAGCAGTCTTTAGTAAAGGTTATCATGCCTGGGGTGGGAGAGGGACGAGGGAGAACCTGCAGTGGTTTCATAAGTTCCCTCTGGCTTAAGATATGGTGATAATTTTAGGTATCCCTGCAGGGGTTCCTTTAAGTGGTTGCCCGATTTTATTTTTCTCTTCTTCTACAAAGTTTTGCTTTTATTTCGTTAATAACACTAGGACGACTCATCCAATCGGCTTCAAATTTTCCGCGCTAGTGTAGGGTAAGTAGGGCAAGGTTCGTGCAATTATTGGTGTGTGCAGGTTCCCCTGTGACCAAAGTTTATATCTTATTCTAAGATTTTTGGATTGGGCGCAGTATCTTTCAAGAGCCTCTGCTGTTTGCCCTAGAACCTTAAAGAAATGTCTCTTCGGCGAAGGCGGAGAGTCAGGCTGAAATGTATGAGCGAACATTTACAAGTTTTGTGTGAGTGGGAATTTTTTTCTTCCCAATAAATTACTTTAAACATATTAGAATCTTCCGCTTCTGAACGGCGTCAGTATTTAATTGCTGATGAATCTTATTGATAGGATGGTGACCAATGCGGTTAGTTTGTGCTCGTGCAAATTTGCCAGTATACTAAAACGTTTAAAAAGTTGGAAGTGTTGGAATCGAATCTGTAACTGGAGAACGTCTCTTCTGGTGTGCTTTTCAGAAGATATGCATTGCCATGTTGTTGCGCTGCACAAGTCCCCGTTTGCTAATTTAAAAAAAAAAATCGTTACATTGATTTCCAGTCAATAAATAAGGAATTCCTGGTCTGATTGGCTTCAGATCATTAACGCTGGTGCATTTCTTAAGCATGCATATGAAAACATATAAATACAGTTAATGAAAACTTAGAATCACTGGATAACTGGAGAATGCTTCCTATGGCCGGCTTCGAACTTTTAATGTTTGTGTGTCTTAGCAATAGATTTATTATTTCAATGGGTTTTGTAGCCTCTAATTTGCTAACGTTATTAATAAAAGTTTGGGAGTATCATACTCTTGAGGACCTTTAAGAAACTGTGATAGCAGCTGAGAAAACAAACTGTTAACGTAAATGTTTACGTAACTCTTTAGTCCATGAGGCGAATCATGGGTAGGTGTGACCCCATGCAATGTGATTACGATCTTCTCAGGGTAGCTTGCTGACTCCGTACGGGTGCTTCTGGCTGCCTTAGGGCCTCAGTACCTGAGGTTTATGTTCTGCTGGGCAACGAACTGTGGCCAGACTTTGCTTGATGATGTCACTGACTTCTTCGTGTCTGGCGTACTTTCCTGACTTACTTCCCTGACATATGATAGATGAGACCATGGAACCTAAATTGATCAGCTGATGCACTGCAACAGATGCACCTGTGTTCGGCGAGTAGGGGGGCGGCTACGCAAAGAACATCAGTACGAATGGCCTGAGGGTCAAGGCGAGTGCCCAAGGAGGAATTAGACAAAGCCAAATGAAAATTTCTAATATGCGGTGCCTTCACCGCTAGGAAGTGTATATATATATATATATATATATATATATATATATATATATATATATATATATATATATATATATATATATATATACGTATATATATATATATATATATATATATATATATATATATATATATATATATATATATATATATATATATATATATATATATATATATATATATATATATATATATATATATATATATATATATATATATATATATATATATATATATATATATATATATATATATACGTATATATATATATATAAATATATATAAATATATATATATATATATATGTATATATATATATATATATATATATATATATATATATATATATATATATATATATATATATATATATATATATATATATATATATATATATATATATATATATATATATATATATATATATATATATATATATATATATATATATATATATATATATTAACTTGGAAACAAATAAAGGATATATAAGGAAGTACTACCTAGTAGTGGTAACCGGGGGACCCCTTAGCCTAGACGGAAAAGAGAATAAATAAACTTTAGGGAAATTTCTAGTGATTTCTTTCTGTAGGTGTTGAGTATTTTCTTCACACACACACACACACACACACACACACACACACACACACACACACACACACACACACACACACGATTATAAATATATATTGTGTAAAGTGAGCATGAGAGGGAAGGCGTGAGGAAGGTGTGGTGTTACCGACCCACTATAATGATGCTGGCTTATATACCCGAGTCCCGACTAATTAAAACTTTGCGCCTTCTGCAGACTTAGAATTTGACATGGTGCGAGGTAAATTTGGAAGTTCAGAACTATCTTGTAATTTATGAAATGTATTACTAAAGGCCGGCGTGGACCTGGCTTTTGCATGCCAAACGTACGAACTCTCCGCCGGAGTTGACTTCTTCGTAAATTTAATTAAAGATGTTTGGAAAAACTGTTTTAAGAGTCTGGTGCAGACTACTTTATTTCTTGATTTATTGGATTTAAAGGCTGTCGGCTACACGAGGCCCATTAAAGCTGAGTGTTACCTGTACACTAGCGTATATATACCGAGAGATATATTCCTCTCGGCGTATATACGCCATGTGATGCCACTTTGTTAACTAGATTTTATTTGAAAAAAAAAAATATATATATATATATATATATATATATATATATATATATATATATATATATATATATATATATATATATGCATATATATATATATATATATATATATATATATATATATATATATATATATATATATATATGTATGTATATATATATATACATATACATATATATATATATATATATATATATATATATATATATATATATATATATAATATATATATATATATATATATATATATATATATATATTTTTTTTTTTTTTTTTTCAAATAAAATCTAGTTAACAAAGTGGCATCACATGGCGTATATATATATATATATATATATATATATATATATATATATATATATATATATATATATATATATATATATATATATATATATATATATATATATATATATATGTATATATATATATATATATATATATATATATATATATATATATATATATATATATATATATATATATATATATATATATATATATATATATATATATATATATATATATATATATATATATATATATATATATGTATGTATATATATATGTCGTGCCGAATAGGTAGAACTTGCGATCTTGACTTAAATAGCAACGCTCATCTTGCCATATAGGACAAGCGAAAATTTGTGTATGCATTATAAACAAAGTTTTCCAGTGGGCAACGGTAAACAATATGATGTTCAATGAAGTCGTAGAATTTGAGGTTATCAGTCCCTCAGGCTGGAGAAGTTCAGTTCCATAGTCAGGAACTATCTGAAGATCAAGCGACAGTGCGGAGACTTAAAAACTGTTGTTGGATCTAAGAGGGACCTGACGTCTCACTACTACTACTCTGCGCCTCTCCTTCCGACAGTATTTAAGTCTCCGCACTGTCGCTTGATCTTCAGATAGTTCCTGACTATGGAACTGAACTTCTCCAGCCTGAGGGACTGATAACCTCAAATTCTACGACTTCAAGGGTGATGGACTGATTACATCGTCTTCACATCTCTACTGTTCCTGTCTTCTTTCTGTATTCGACTGAAGAAGCCTACTGTGTAGACGATGGACTGATTACATCGTCTTCACATCTCTACTGTTCCTGTCTTCTTTCTGTATTCGACTGAAGAAGCCTACTGTGTAGGCGAAACGTTTCGAAATAAAATTGCCTAACTGTTGCCTGTGTCTTACCTACCAACCTGTCGGTATTGTATACCATTTTGATGTTCAAATTCTGAAATACACAAATAACCCACACATGAAAGAGAGAAGCTTACGACGACGTTTCGGTCCGACTTGTACCATTTACAAAGTCCAAGTCAGACCGAAACGTCGTCGTAAGTTTCTCTCTTTTATGTGCGGGTTATTTGTGTATCGTTCCAGTCACGGTATTGTGCCTTTTTTTGTTAAATTCTGATATAACACAAATCCTTAACAAAAGAGATCAGCAGAGAGAAAGAGAAGAACTATCGATCTATATTCACATGCTCTAAGAACTCTGAGGAAGTATATTTACAAAGAAAAAAGTGTTTAACAGAAAAGGCAGACTTGGTGCACACAAGTCTTTTACTGTTAATTCTCAGAATTCAGAGAGAATGTGAACACAAAAAAAAAATTTGGAGCATCAATAAGTTGATATAGTAAACACACAGTTGAAATACTCTCTAGACTTCTATATTATCTATCTATAGAAATTATTTTCATTTAACCCCAACTCTGCTAGGGTGAGATTTACATATACAGACTGGTCATGATCTCTAGGGGGGTCAAATTCTGTAGCAACGGCTAACACGTGCTGTAGTTGAGGAGGATCTGGATTGATATTTACAAATGAAACTTGGGGATTCCTCAGTACTTGTCGTGTATGTAAGGAATATCGACAATCAGGCTGTTCGGCTGATTTTCTTTGCTTGAGTATTAGTGACTCTTGTAAATTCTGCTGTTTATTTATGAAGTGTTTCTCGGATTCTTCTAAAAAACATCTTGAGCTAAGCTGGTACTAGTTGCTATGAAATCATCATGATTGTAATTTGGTTTCGGATTGGAATATAACTCATATGGTAAACAATTATCTACACCATACAATGCATAATGTGGAGTGTCACCTATAGAAACATTGTAAGCAGAATTTATTGCACGCTGAACATCACGTATAACTTCATTCCAGGTTGCATTACTGGGAGTAATAGTGGCTCTCAACACATCAAGTACTTTCTTATTAGTTCTTTCCACTAGACCATTACTGGTAGGATGGTGAGGAACAATGGCCGATTTAGAGATCTTGTACAAAGTACACAACTTTTCAAGATTATCATTACAGAATTCATCCATTATCTGTTACTAGGGACTTAGGAGTTGTATACAGACACTACATTTCTTAACATACTCAGTAATATCAGTTGCCATATGAGGCAAAAAGTATTTCAAACTGACTTGTTTTACAGAACGATCTATACCAGGGTGTGCAACACCTGGTACATCATGAACTAGCTGTCAGGCTACATTCACTAGTGACTGTGGAATTGCTAGCTGATATACCCTTCTGCTAGGGGTACCCAGCTCGGCTGTAGGTTACAGTAACCTTTGATTCATGACAAAGTCACTGATAGGTGCTGGTGGCCTCACACAGAGTTTGATCTTCCTGGAGCAAGAATCGAATCACAGTAGACCACATGGGATCTGTTCTTTGAGCATTCTTTACATCCTTGACACTAAATGGAGAATTTGTTATTACTGTACAAACATGTCACTATAAAGCATCTGCAGTTACAATTGATTTGCCAGATCAGTGTTCAAAGGTTGGGTTGAACTCATGGAGAGTCAAGGCGCATCTGGCGTATCTTCCCGAAGATTGTTTATTCTGGAATAAAACAATCAGTGGAACATGATCTGTCAAGACATGAACAGGGCACTGGTATACAATGTCTCGAAAGTGCTTCAAAGACCATACTATTGCTAAGGTTTCTTGTTCGGTTACTCTATAATTATGTTTAGCCTTTGTAAGGACTCGGCTAGCAAATGGAACCGTGTTGTACTTGCTATCGATGTTCTGAGCTAGGACTTCACCTATGCCAATCAAACTAGCATCAGTTGTTAGATAGAAAGGCTTAGAAAAATCTGGGAATTTCAAAATAGGGCAGATGTTAGCTTTTCTTTGAGAGTTCGGAATGCTCGTTCTTGTCGGAAGGTTCAAACGAAAGGAACATCTTTCATAAGCAACTCAGAGGAGCTGCTATAGAAGAAAAATTAGCAATGAAAGATTTACAAAAACCTGCTAAGCCCACAAAGGATCTTACGGTATCAGCAGTTTTGGTAGATTTTACTTTACTTACTTTGGTCAGTCGTAACCCCTCTAGGAATGACTACG
This sequence comes from Cherax quadricarinatus, assembly GCF_038502225.1. Classification (NCBI taxonomy): domain Eukaryota; kingdom Metazoa; phylum Arthropoda; class Malacostraca; order Decapoda; family Parastacidae; genus Cherax; species Cherax quadricarinatus. The sequence continues at coordinate 28,315,193 of NC_091305.1, forward strand.
TGACCAAGAAACTTGATCTCTGATCTGAAAAAATGACATTTAGACAGTTTGATCTTTAAATTGGCTTCTTCAAGCTTACCAAGTACCAAATCAAGTCTTTTCAGGTGTGTCTCCACGTCTTCGGGCATGACAATTACGTCATCTAAGTGCACCATGAGTATATTACCTATGAAGCCTCTAAATATATTCGTCATGAGCCTTGAGAAGGGGAAAGGTGAGGAGCGTAAACCGAAGGCCATTCTGAGGAAATGATAATGACCTGTAGGAGTGCAAAAAGAGGTTAGCTCTTGGCTGTCCTCGTGGAGAGGAACTTGCTAAAACCCTCGTAACAAGTCTAAAGTCGAAAAGACTTTCTCTGCTAAAACCCTCGTAACAAGTCTAAAGTCGAAAAGACTATCTCCAATACTGCACAAAAGGTCACCAAGTACAGGAAGTGGGAAGCAATCTGGAATTGTTTCTGCATTCAACTTCTTAAAGTCAATCACCGGGCGCCAAGTACCGTCCTTCTTAGGTACTAGGAACAAGGGCTCATTCCGGGGTAAATTACTAGGTACGATAACACCTTCATCTAAGCCTGCGGCCTACTGCCCACACGTGATGGGTTTTGTGACATCATAGCTGGCCAGGGAGCCTATCCATAACGTAGCTGGGATTATCTAAGTACACAGTAACACTACTGATACTACTGTAGTTGACTTCCTCTATGAAACCTCATGTATCTGAGTTGTGGATGTATGTGTTGCATGTATGATATGGATGTGTGTGCATATATGCTGTGGATGTGTGTGTGTTGCATGTATGTTATGGATATGTATGTGCTGCATGTATGTTGTGGATGTGTTTAGTGTATATTGTAGATATGTTGAATGTATGCTGAGGATATGTCAGTGTTCAATGTCTGTTTGGGATATGTATGTGTGTGTGTGTGTGTGTGTGTGTGTGTGTGTGTGTGTGTGTGTGTGTGTGTTAGTTACCATTTTGTCCTAGGCACAAGTCGATTAGACACTAGGCCTGTTTTGTGTGTGTGTGTGTGTGTGTGTGTATGTGTGTGTGATAAGATAAGATAAGATTTCGTTCGGATTTTTAACCCCGGAGGGTTAGCCACCCAGGATAACCCAAGAAAGTCAGTTCGTCATCGAGGACTGTCTAACTTATTTCCATTGGGGTCCTTAATCTTGTCCCCCAGGATGCGACCCACACCAGTCGACTAACACCCAGGTACCTATTTGCTGCTAGGTGAACAGGACAATAGGTGTAAGGAAACGTGTCGGAATTTCCACCCGCCGGGAATCGAACCCGGGCCCTCCGTGTGTGAAGCGGGAGCTTTAGCCACCAGACCACCGGGCCACCCCCAGACCACCGGGCCATGTGTGTGTGTGTGTGTGTGTGTGTGTGTGCGTGTGTGTGTGCGTGTGTTTGTGTGTGTGTTTTTTCCTGCTTTCCGAACGGTGTTTTTTCTAAGGGTTGACAACGTATTGTGGCACCCACACAGCAGGTGTAGGTGCCACACCTACTGTGTTTGAGCCACACCTGCTATGTTGGTACCACACCTGCTGTATGGGTACCACACCTGCTGTGTGGGTGCCACACCTGCTGTGTAGTTGCCACACCTGCTGTGTAGTTGCCAAACCTGCTGTGTGGGTGCCACACCTGCTGTGTACATGCCACACCTGCTGTGTGGGTACCACACCTGCTGAGTAGTTGCCACACCTGCTGTGTAGTTGCCACACCTGCTGTGTAGTTGCCACACCTGCTGTGTAGTTGCCACACCTGCGGTGTAGTTGCCACACCTGCTGTGTAGATGCCATACCTGCTGTGTAGGTGCCACACCTGTTGTGTAGGTGCCACACCTGCTGTGTAGGCGCCACACCTGTTGTGTAGGTGCCACACCTGCTGTGTAGTTGCCACACCTGCTGTGTAGTTGCCACACCTGCTGTGTAGTTGCCACACCTGCAGTGTAGTTGCCACACCTGTTGTGTAGGTGCCACACCTGCTGTGTGGGTGCCACAACAGTACAAACTTTTCTTGCTCGCCTGGTAATTGGTCTGTCAAAAGTTGCTCTAACTCTGAGCAATTTTATTACTGGTCTTAGACCAGCAACTGCTGCCACAGCTGAAGTTCCCTCCTGATGTTCCCCCATTTCCCCTACCTTTCCCCACTTTCCCTCACCTTTCCTCACCTTTCCTCTCGACCCCAGGCTCCACCTGCTGCCGCCCAGCGGCCGCACCTTTAATAATATCACAGGTACAGTCTGGAAAAGGAGGAAAAGTGGTGGATACGTCCAATATATCTCACAGCATCTTTCTGCCTCTCTCTCTCTCTCTCCTCTCTCACTCCCTCTCCCTCCTAATCTCTCCAATTTCCTCTCTTTCCATATCCCTCTCCCATTATTCTTCCTTTCCCTTCCCCCTTTCCATCTTTTATTTTTAACTAACACACCAGAGTCCCACAGGATAAAGGGTAATAGTTCCTGTGTGAATTTTACAAGCTAAGAGTTATCTTACCTCAGCTCCCTTCGCAGCCTGGCCAGTTGCTTTCTGTATATATATATATATATATATATATATATATATATATATATATATATATATATATATATATATATATATATATATATATATATATATATATATATATGCAAAACAACCACTGTGAAAGAGTAGTGAAATTTCACTACTCTTTCACAGTGGTTGTTTTGCATATTTTAAAATCGCCTGTTTACTGTGATCTTATTGCATATATATACATATATATATATATATATATATATATATATATATATATAGATAGATAGATAGATAGATAGATAGATAGATAGATAGATAGATAGATAGATAGAGAGATAGATAGGTAGATAGATAGATAAATAGATACATACATACATACATAGATATTCAATAACAACACTGCGACTAACCAAGGATTCGAACCCATGCCATGCCGTTTTGGCCCTCCTCATGGTGAGCGAAAATCACATGACGCTCTAACCTGCAGGACCACCAAATCCCACAAGAATCAAGCACCCAACAGAGCTAGGTGTTTTACCTTGATCCGAGGACATACGGTGGTGTGAGCGCCTCTGAGCTAATTTCATTCTACTCCCCGTCTGGTGTACTAGTTTCAATATGCAACATTTTATATCATTGTAGCCACGAACAAGCGGTATTTAATCAATAACAACACTGCAACTAGCCAAGGACTCGAACCCTGTCGTTTTGGCCTGCCTCATGGTGAGCGAAAATCACATGACGCTAGTAGGATTTGGTAGTCCTGTGGGCTAGAGCGCCATGTGATTTTCGCTCACCATAAGGCGGACCAAAACGACATGGGTTCGAGTCCTTGGCTAGTCGCAGTGTTGTTATATATATATATATATCTATATATATATATATATATATATATATATATATATATATATATATATATATATATATATTTATATATATAAACACTGATCTCTGGCTGAAGGAGACTCGAACCTACGAACCTTGGAACAAGGTATGCAGTGCTTTACCAATCTACCCACACTGGACCAATACCTTGGAGTCCAGCTTGCGCTAGACTTTGATCCAAGGCAGCCAGCTTTCAGGGAGAAGGCTTACAGCTTTTCATCTCATTCCCTGCATGCATCAGCCTTACTAGAGATATTAACAATGCAAGGAATTCGCAAGAGCAGGCGAATTATAAGAGGTTCGTAGGTTCGAGTCTCCTCCTTGTGTATATTTCGCCTGCTCTTGCGAATTCCTTGCATATATATATATATATATATATAAATATATATATATATATATATATATATATATATATATGTGTGTGTGTGTGTGTGTGTGTGTGTGTGTGTGTGTGTGTGTGTGTGTGTGTGTGTGTGTGTGTGTCGTGCCGAATATGTAAAACTGGTCAATTAGCAAGAACTCATTTAAAATTAAGTCCTTTCTAAAATTTTCTCTTATAAGTTTAAAGATATATTTTTTTCATTAATGTTAATGTAAAAAATTTTAATTTTGCTCCAAAAGAATCTTAGAAAACTTACCTAACCTTATTATAACAAGAACAATTTGTTTTAGCCTAACCTAACTAAATATATTTTAGATTTGTTTACAATAATGTAATACTAAACAAACACAGTGAAATATATTTTTTTCGTTAGGTTCAGAATGATTTTGGCGAAATTATTGCATACACAAATTTTCGCTGGCCTTTATGGCAAGATGAGCGTTGCTATTTAAGCCAAGATCGCAAGTTCTGCCTATTCGGCAGAACTTGTGTGTGTGTGTGTGCTCACCTGTTTGTACTCGCCTCTTTATGGTTGCAGGGGTCGAGTCATTGCTCCTGGCCCCGCCTCTTCACTGATTGCTGCTGGGTCCTCTTTCTCTTCCTGCTCCATGAGCTTTATCTGTGTGTGTGTGTGTGTGTGTGTGTGTGTGTGTGTGTGTGTGTGTGTGTGTGTGTGTGTGTGTGTGTGTGTGTGTGTGTGTGTGTGTGTGTGTGTGTGTGTGTGTGTGTGTGTATACTCACCTAGTTGACTCACCTAGTTGAGGTTGCAGGGGTCGAGTCCAAGCTCCTGGCCCCGCCTCTTCACTGGTCGCTACTAGGTCACTCTCCCTGAACCATGAGCTTTATCGTACCTCTGCTTAAAGCTATGTATGGATCCTGCCTCCACTACATCGCTTCCCAAACTATTCCACTTACTGACTACTCTGTGGCTGAAGAAATACTTCCTAACATCCCTTTGATTCATCTGTGTCTTTAGCTTCCAACTGTGTCCCCGTGTTGCTGTGTCCAGTCTCTGGAACATCCTGTCTTTGTCCACCTTGTCAATTCCTCTCAGTATTTTGTAAGTCGTTATCATGTCCCCCCTATCTCTCCTGTCCTCCAGTGTCGTCAGGTTAATTTCCCTTAACCTCTTCTCATAGGACATACCTCTTAACTCTGGGACTAGTCTTGTTGCAAACCTTTGCACTTTCTCTAGTTTCTTTACATGCTTGGCTAGGTGTGGGTTCCAAACTGGTGCCGCATACTCCAATATGGGCCTAACGTACACGGTGTACAGGGTCCTGAACGATTCCTTATTAAGATGTCGGAATGCTGTTCTGAGGTTTGCCAGGCGCCCATATGCTGCAGCAGTTATTTGGTTGATGTGCGCTTCAGATGTGCCTGGTGTTATACTCACCCCAAGATCTTTTTCCTTGAGTGATGTTTGCAGTCTCTGGCCCCCTAGACTGTACTGTGTGTGTGTGTGTGTGTGTGTGTGTGTGTGTGTGTGTGTGTGTGTGTGTGTGTGTGAGTGTTGAAAATAATTAAGGATGAATCGAGGTCTGATTAGTCTCTTCTCACGGTTCTCTTAATTGTAATTATGCGAAACATTGCAGACTCGATCCTCTTTCCCAGTGGCTGATCCGTCAAAGGCACCAGCAGGCAGTGGTGCCATACCCATATCAGGCACTCACCATGGAAGGCCCAGTGCCACAACACGAATTCTACTGGATTCATCTAGTGTAGAAAAAAATTCTAACGAACCCAAAGTGATTAGGCTACATAACCGTTTTTTTTTATATATATTTTTGCCATATCTTTGTCTATCCACAACTTTTTTTCGATGCTCTGTTCTACCCTAATCCTTCCCACCCACCCCAACTACCCTCTGTGTTCTTGCCATTCTTTCCACGTAGCCTTAAATAAAATCCAGGCTTGATTGCTAGCTGTAACACTCCCATCTTACGAGTGCTAGGAGGAATTATATCCTGCTAAGAATATTCCTCTCAGTTTTTGGAAGTCCAAGGCTAGTAATATTTGGAGTCTTAGTTTTTCTAACAAACTAATCGTAGTCCAGAACGGATCGAAACTCGTGTTTAGGAATTGAACTTCTTCCATTCGCCAGCAAGTTTGTCTCTGAAGATTCCTACTGTGAGTTGGAAAATGCCTCGAGTTGTCATCATGTGGTTCACTGCAACGATAACCAGACAAGCTGCAGGACCTCCTGTGTCCCTGCAAGACGTCCTCCGTGTCCCTGCAATATGTTCTCGATGACCCTGCAAGATATCTTCCGTGTCCCTGTAAGGCGTCCACTGTGTCCCTGCAAGACGTCCTCCGTGCCCCTGCAAGACGTCCTCCGTGTCCTTGCAAGACGTCCTCTGTGTTCCTGCCTCTCGCATCAAGACCTTGGGGAGGAGACAGCAGTCTTACGAAAGTTTCTCTCACTGTTATTGACACTTTGAGATATCTCTTCCCTACTCTTCACAGGCTGTCATAATCATTCCTCCACCTTTCTCTCTCTCTCTCTCGCTCACCACTTTCCCTTCTTATTTTATCTCTCTATTCATCTTCCTCCTATTCACGCTCTTCTTCCATTTCCCTTTCTGTGTCTTCATATTCGCATTCTTCCTGCTCTACCCTCCCTTCCCTTCCATTTGCTTTCCCCTTCTTATTATCCCCTTCCCCCACCACGGGAGGTGTGGGGAGGGAATAGCGATATTTGGCCAGTTAGAGGGAGGGGGAGAGCCGATGATTGGACACTTCTAGGGTGATGGGCAGCTGAAATTGTTGACGAGATGGTGAATGACGTGAGGGTTGGTGTTGATGTTCTCTCTCTCTCTCTCTCTCTCTCTCTCTCTCTCTCTCTCTCTCTCTCTCTCTCTCTATCTCTCTCTCTCTCTCTCTCTCTCTCTCTCTCTCTCTCTCTCTCTCTCTGTCTCTCTCTCTTTTATCAGGGTTTGACAAGGTTAGGTTAAGGATCCCTAGCTTTATTGACAAGCTATTTACAGGTTAAGGATTCCTAACTTTAATGGCAAGCTAAGAACTGTTACCTACATCAGCTCATTTGAAAGCATTTTTATTGTTATGAGACATACAAGTAGGGAACAGGATGAAGTTGGAGCCATCTGTGGGCCAGCATTTTCATTTGATCAACTGACTATCTCGTTGACATCATTATGCTGTACGAATGTGTTCCATACTCGAGTCATCCTGGGTATATATGATCTCAGATGGAGTGATGTTCTGGAGAAGGGTAGAGCCAGAGTGAAGTCGCTGCTTTCTGCCCGTCTTGTGGCATAAAAGCTTGTGTCACGCTGTCCTCGAAGTGAATCCAAGTGTGGTACTTTGACAATATTGGCCTTGTACATAACAGTAAGGCCACCCACATCCCTCCTGTGTTGAAGGCTCTGCTGAAATGACAGATCTATCCAGGATGGGTCCAGGCGAGAGATGAGATGTCTTGCTCTGTTCTCCACTCTGTCAAGCAGTCGCAGATGTGAGGGGGGGGGCAGGCAAACCAAGAAAGTGGAGCATACTCAAGGTCTGAGCGTACTTGTGCCTCGTACAGAATCTTGCAACCCCTACTGTCAAGCAGATGCGAGATACGGCGAAGTGCTGTAAGCTTCCTGGCTGACTTGTTTGCAAGATTTACAACATGGTTCTTCATGGTTAGTTTGGAGTCAAATTTCACCCCAAGGATATCA
>NC_091305.1:28325149-28352649 GCF_038502225.1 Cherax quadricarinatus
TAGACTATATTATTCTATGTTTACACATAATTACAGATCAATAAAGAAAACAAAAGAAAGAAGGTTAGCGTCTGATACTGCGAGACTCGTTGAAAAAAATCCAGAGTCTACGTTTTCTCACGAACGGTAAAAAAAAATATTGGAGGATGAACAGTATATAGAGTAGGACAGTAGCACACTGTTGATGTATAGATTTTTATTTAAATTGTATATATCAACAAACTTAGCTCTGATAGGTGTTGGGTCCTTTAGCCTGGATAGAAGGCAGTCAGTCCTTCTGCCCTGATTTATGAAGGTTGATGAGGAACTGAACGCTGCAAAATTATCTCTGCACTTCTTCTACAATAAAACTTCCGAGGCCGATGATTGGAAATCTTTTGTCACAAGGACCGTAACAGCGTCACCAGAGAGTAAGAGCCTCAAGCACAAGAGTCGTAACAGCGTCACCGGTGAGTAACAGCCTCAAGGACAACACTAGACAGGAATAAATATTCCAGCTCTCCTCGGCTGTCACATTTTTCAAGAACTGTCCTTTCATGGTGGTGAAGGGTTCTTGATCCAGGGAATTGAAGCTACCCTCTCCTAGAAAACTCACAGCAGAAGATGACACCCATCTGCTTGAAGATATAAGCCATCTGCTTGAAGATACAAGCCATCTGCTTAAAGACATAAACCATCTGTCTGAAGATCAAAGTCATATGGGAGAAAATGACAGCCATTCTCCTTGACACAGAAAACCAGCATATAAATGACAAAATAATCCATAAGAACTTATTCACAACTAACCCAAAATTTGCAAATAAAACTAATCGTTGTTTCTTCTCTAGTTTGTGAATTTGTTGTACTTGGTCCAGCCACGATATTGTGATTTAGCTAGGAATTGTTCATGACATGTTATTGTGGGTTAATTGTGTATTGAAGCCACTATATTGTGGCTTGTGTATTGTTCCAACCACTGTATTGTCAATTAATTGTGAAATGCTCGTGCTACGATATTGTGGGTTATGAATTGTTCCAGCCACGGTATTGTGGGTTAGTTCCAAATTGTTCTGGCCACGGTATTATGACTTTTACTACTCCAAAAGAAAGCCAAGATAAAAAGAAACTGAATTACAACTAGTTGGATAATGCCTCTCCAAAAAGTGTCCCAATTTCGTTCAACATTCTTCAGTAACAACAGAAAACTTTTATTTGCAACTGCGTTTCACTCTAAACAAAGCTTTATAAAGTCATCGACTGGATGATGGCACTGTTTAGAGCGAGAACGCAGTGTACGTGTTCTCTACCGACACACTGTTAGCCAAGTCGTGTCACTCAAAAGAGAGGTCGAACCTGTCTCACAAGTTTTGGCTGGAGCAGAGAGAGAGAGAGAGGGGGGGAGGAAATAAAGTCGGCCGAAGTTTAGATCAAAGGGGGAAAAGGGAATTTTCCCAGAGTAACTCTTTATCTGCGAGAGGAGGGACTGAAGTATGCCTCCAGCCATCGCTTTGAGAAACACTCGTAAGACAAACAGACAACATGCGGCAAGAAGAGAATAAACACAGGAAAACCACTAAGCACAGAACAAATACAAAGCACGGAACAAGCGCAAAACAAACAACATAGGAGATGTTCTGTAGTATTTGAATATCGTTATCACATGGGAGTGGAGGATGTCAGTCGAGTGCACCAACTCATTGATTCTTTTATATCTTAAAATCTGCGACTTCCCCCCATCCTTTTAGGAGAGTGAAACGTATCACATATAAAGAAGTAGTGAGGAAAACCTTGAATATATATATATATATATATATATATATATATATATATATATATATATATATATATATATATATATATATATATATATATATATGTATGTATATATATATATATATATATATATATATATATATATATATATATATATATATATATGTGTGTGTGTGTGTGTGTGTGTGTGCGCGCGCGTGTGTGTGTGTGTGTGTGTGTGTGTGTGTGTATGTGTGTGTGTAATGTACTTAGGGTCGAAACATACAGACCAACTTTATCTCCTCTGTTTCTGTCTCCTTGTGCGTTATTACTAGGCATCGACAAATGTTTATTGATAACACACACATACACACACACACACACACACACACACACACACACACACACACACACACACACACACACACATACACACACACACATACACACACACACACACACATACACACACACACACACACACACACACACACACATACACACACACACACACAAACACACACACACACACACACACACACACACACACACACACACACACACACACACACACACACACACACACACACACACACACACACACACACATACACACACACTGGCTGTATATAGCTCAGACATCTAGACCAAACTGTTCTTTACCTCCACTTCCCTTAATATCCTCCCTCATTCCCACTCCCCATCCCTTACCCTTACCCCTCCCTCCCTCCCCCTCCCCCACCTCCCCCACAGGAACCACTCTCATGCCACTTCATTATATATTCTTTTCATATTAATTAAATGCCTTATTTAAACACAAAAACTCCGTGTGCTTTTATTTTCCCTCCCTCGCGAATTTTCAGCATAAGGAAGGAGCAGTGTAGGCAGGGCCAGGTGGGGGAGATAGGGAAGACCAGTGTGGGCAGGGACAGGTGGGGGAGATAGGGAAGACCAGTGTGGGCAGGGACAGGTGGGGGAGATAGGGAAGACCAGTGTGGGCAGGGACAGGTGGGGGAGATAGGGAAGACCAGTGTGGGCAGGGACAGGTGAGGGAGATAGGGAAGACCAGTGTGGGCAGGGACAGGTGGGGGAGATAGGGAAGACCAGTGTGGGCAGGGCCAAGTGGGGAGATAGGGAAGACCAGTGTGGGCAGGGCCAGGTGGGGAGATAGGGAAGAGCAGTGTGGGCAGGGCCAGGTGGGGGAGATATGGAAGAGCAGTGTGGGCAGGGCCAGGTGGGGGAGAAAGGGAAGAGCAGTGTGGGCAGGGCCAGGTGGGGAGATAGGGAAGACCAGTGTGGGCAGGGCCAGGTGGGGAGATAGGGAAGAGCAGTGTGGGCAGGGCCAGGTGGGGGAGATATGGAAGAGCAGTGTGGGCAGGGCCAGGTGGGGGAGAAAGGGAAGAGCAGTGTGGGCAGGGCCAGGTGGGGGAGATAGGGAAGACCAGTGTGGGCAGGGCCAGGTGGGGGAGATACGGAAGACCAGTGTGGGCAGGGCCAGGTGGGGGAGATAGGAAAGACCAGTGTGGGCAGGGCCAGGTGGGGGAGATAGGGAAGAGCAGTGTGGGCAGGGCCAGGTGGGGGAGATAGGGAAGACCAGTGTGGGCAGGGCCAGGTGGGGGAGATAGGGAAGACCAGTGTGGGCAGGGCCAGGTGGGGGAGATAGGGAAGAACAGTGTGGGCAGGGCCAGGTGGGGGAGATAGGGAAGAGCAGTGTGGGCAGGGCCAGGTGGGGGAGATAGGGAAGAGCAGTGTGGGCAGGGCCAGGTGGGGGAGATAGGGAAGACCAGTGTGGGCAGGGCCAGGTGGGGGAGATAGGGAAAACCAGTGTGGGCAGGGCCAGGTGGGGGAGATAGGGAAGAGCAGTGCGGGCAGGGCCAGGTGGGGAAGATAGGGAAGACCAGTGTGGGCATAGCCAGGTGGGGGAGATAGGGAAGACCAGTGTGGGCATAGCCAGGTGGGGGAGATAGGGAAGACCAGTGTGGGCAGGGCCAGGTGGGGGAGATAGGGAAGACCAGTGTGGGCAGGGCCAGGTGGGGGAGATAGGGAAATGCAGTGTGGGCAGGGCCAGGTGGGGGAGATAGGGAAGACCAGTGTGGGCAGGGCCAGGTGGGGAGATAGGGAAGAGCAGCGTGGGAAAGGCCAGGTGGGGGAGAGAAAGGGGAAGGGAAGACTTGAAGCACACTGGCTGAGGTAACCGGTATTGCTCAAACAAGAAGGGAGGAGAAGGAGATGGGAGGAAGGTGTGTGTCTTGACTGAAGGAGAGGAGACAGAATAGGCGGGGGCTGTGCCTGAACAAGCGTGGAGTGAGCGTGAGGTAATAGCGAATGATGACGGGAGAGGAGGGATAAAGAGAGAAAGAGAGAGAGAGAGAGAGAGAGAGAGAGAGAGAGAGAGAGAGAGAGAGAGAGAGAGGTGGGGTCACAATTGTAGTATTTATCACCTGAGTAGGAAGAAACTTGGTCAGACTAGGTGTATTTCGGACGCTGTGCGATCCAATGAAGGTATCCCCATGTTGCATAACCCCAGCCCTTTGTACCACAATCTACACGAAAGGAATAGTGCACAGAGTGCACCATAAATTTCTAATGCAATGAAATGTTATTGTTGAAGATTTGAATTGTACCAAATCAGGTATTCCACAAGGTATCACATGGACACTAATATCCCAGTTTTTTCAATAAAACTGGAAAATTAGGACCTAAACTGCCCATTACTAGTTTAAACCTTCCACTGAGAAACACCAGCATCAACCCAACCTGTGTATGTATTCTTTTTGTTAATAAATGAGACACTTGCGCAACAGTTGGGAAGCTTCATCCTGGAAACATTTCGCCAGCCAGTGGCTTCTTCAGTCCAATGCAGAGAAAGGTGGAAGATGAAAAGGAGTTTGAGGTAATCAGTTTATTCTCGGAGATGAAGTTTATATACTATCTAAACATTTATACACATTCTTTTGTTGGCACAGGGCGACCAGTAGCTTACACCAACGCAGAAGTTTGTTTGAAATCGCATATATGTTGTATTTTCAAGTTTTCAGTATTGAAGAGTTTCAGCCAGTCTGATTGAACACTCAGAAATTATCGCACGAAAACCAATATTTTGATTTTCTCAATTTCTTCTCGAAAAGCAGCAAATTGTCATCTTCACAAGCTGCAGTCAGTCACTCCAAACTTTTCTCTGAGTTTGGGTCGATTTGGATTGATTTTTCTCTAACTTTTATTTAGGCTTTGGGAAGAAAACTTAAAATGTTTCTTACTTAACCTAGACGATAACCCAGTAAATTTCAAACACTGTGATTTAGTTTTGATCCAAAGAGACATTTTCCAGTTATTTCATTAAAGCCAGTTTGACTAATAAAACTGGCGCAATAAAACTTCAACAACGCAAAATCAAGGCGAAACTTTCTACGAGGAAAACATCTCAGTGCTCAAATTTTGAATCCGACCAGAAGATGCATTCTCCAGTTATACAGACTGCAACTAAATTTTTTGCGCCTACACAGCCTAAGCCTAAATTCCTATACGCACAAAAAAGTCTCTCTTTTCATACGATGCATCAGCCGTTACACATTAAAGTAAATCATTATCATATTATGTAAATCAGGAAAAAACGCTAAACCCGACAGGATCATATAGCACCTGTGGTGTGAGAGGCATCAGAACAGCCTCACTGAGGAGGCATTTTTTTCAAATATTTAATGCAAAATAGTACCAGACTATTTTGGGATTAAAAATGGCAAAAATGGCTCTTGCTCTCTTCATTAACACTCTCCTACTTTCTTCTGGGTAAGACACACAAGTGTTGACATTATTGAAGCCAGTAAGAAGCTTTATAATGCTATACCATCGTAACCAGCCTCTGGGAATATATGTAAAAGTGAGTATAGTGCCTCTGTCCATGTCAGATGTTCCACGAATTTTTCCCTAGTTATTTACTTTATCAGTGTTGAACCATTGTTGAAAGTTTGAATCCAATCGGACAAGGCATTCTGAAGTTATAAACGAAAGCCTTGAAGGAAGTTAGTGGAAGATGAGAACACTGTACCTAACAATGTGACCGGCTCTGGCACAAAGTTGTGCAGTATTTAAGGGTTCACTCAACTCGTGAAAATTAAAAATTATAAAACTGCGAAAATTCAATTGTTCTGTTTCTTTTTTTATTATTATTATTATTTGCATTCTATTTAAAATTTTGTACAATCTTAAAAAAGAAAAAACAGATTTTATGTTAAGTCCAATTTCATATAATTTTTTATCCTATGAAACTGGCAATTTGGAACCTAAACAGCCCCAGTTCAACACAAAAATATTTTTAATTGTGATAAATCAATGTTTAGTGTTTGAAACCGATCAGAAGAAGCATTCTCTAGGTTTTACATGGAAATCAGTTTACCTATAAAAACTGTCAAATTCAAATTAACGCAAATGAAAGTGAAAGCCCAGCTTTCTTTTAATAAAAACAACGAACACTGAAAGTTTCAAGCCTATCAGAAAATGCATTCTTCAGTAATTGATAGGAATCCAACTAGTCCAGGTTTTTAAATTCAATAAAATTGTAAATTTTCTTCTACACTACACCTAAAAAATGATGAAACGTTTCGCCTACACAGTAGGCTTCCTCAGTCAAATACAGAGGGAGCAAGTGTAGTAGTAAAATAAAGATGATGTAATCAGTCTATCAATCCTGGAGGAAAAGTATCTGAGGTAGTCAGTCCCTCAACCTGGAGAAGAGATCAGCTCGATGGTCTGGAACGATAAGAAGCTTCAAACGGATGGTAATCTTGGCTGAGACACACAACAACATAAGAAAGGAGGAAGACTGTAGCAGGCCTACTGGCCCATACTGGGCAGGTCCTTCTCAAACCCAAACCCACTAAAAATATTTGCCAAACCTATATACAATGCTTCACAAGGAATGAGCTTTGATAAACCTTACTTAAATTCAACCCCTCTCACTTACGTATTTATCCTATCTAAATTTGAAGCTACGAAAGGTCTAAGCCTCAATGACCCTACTAGGCAGACTGTTCCACTCATCTACTAATCTGTTTCCACACTAGTACTTTCCTATATCCTTTCTAAATCTTAACTTATCCAATTATTTCGGGTTCTTTCTTGGAGGGTATCATCAGCACATTTATATTGTTCAAATATGTATGCTCAGTTTTTATTTGCCCTGATGTAAGGGGGGAGGGGAAGTCACACTGTTTTTACTAATGAATTTTTCAGAATGATGCCTACACACACACCAGTAATAATCCCAACCCTTTTCTAAACAGAATATGCCTTTTTCTTTGGATGCTTGAGGGGGATCGGAAAAGACTTTCTTAAGTTATTGCATAGAACCGAAACTTCTGGAAGTTTTTATATGATATTAGTCATGAACGCTTCCTACTGTACAGTAAAACAGTGTTCAAATTTTAAGGCAATCGGATAAAGTGTTCTCAAGTTATAAGCAAAAGTCTGGAGGAAGGGAAAAAAAACTAATATAAAAATTCGAGAAATCCCTTCAAAGTGTCACTTAAGGTGTACCTAAAAATATGATCAGTAACGTATCTAAGTTAAAAACTTTCCTCTCTCTCTCTCTCTCTCTCTCTCTCTCTCTCTCTCTCTCTCTCTCTCTCTCTCTCTCTCTCTCTCTCTCTCTCTCTCTCTCTCTCTCTCTTTCTCTCTCTCTCTCTCTCTCTCTCTCTCTCTCTCTCTCTCTCTCTCTCTCTGTGATGCCAGTACCTGTGATGCCTGTACCTGTGATGCCTGTACCTATGACGCCTGTACCTGTGATGCCAGTACCTGTGATGCCTGTACCTGTGATGCCTGTACCTATGACGCCTGTACCTGTGATGCCAGTACCTGTGATGCCTGTACCTGTGATGCCTGTACCTATGACGCCTGTACCTGTGATGCCAGTACCTGTGAAGCCTGTACCTGTGATGCCTGTACCTATGACGCCTGTACCTGTGATGCCAGTACCTGTGATGCCTGTACCTGTGATGCCTGTACCTCTGATGCCTGTACCTGTAATGCCTGTACCTATGACGCCTGTACCTGTGATGCCAGTACCTGTGATGCCTGTACCTGTGATGCCTGTACCTATAATGCCTGTACCTGTGATGCCAGTACCTGTGATGCCTGTACCTATGATGCCTGTACCTGTAATGCCTGTACCTATGATGCCTGTACCTATGATGCCAGTACCTGTGATGCCTGTACCTGTGATGCCTGTACCTGTAATGCCTGTACCTATAATGCCTGTACCTATGATGCCGGTACCTGTGATGCCTGTGATGCCTGTACCTGTGATGCCGGTACCTATGATGCCTGTACCTATGATGCCGGTACCTGTGATGCCTGTGCCTGTGATGCCTGTACCTGTGATCCCTGTATCTGCGATGCCTGTACCTGTGATGCCGGCACCTGTGATGCCGGTACCTGTGATGCCTGCAACTGTGATGCCTGTACCTGTGATGCTGGTACCTCTGATGCCTGTACCTGTGATGCCGGTACCTGTGATGCCTGTACCTCTGATGCCTGTACCTCTGATGTCTGTACCTCTGATGCCTGTACCTCTGATGCCTGTACCTCTGATGCCTGTACCTCTGATGTCTGTACCTGTGATGCCGGTACCTGTGAAGCCGGTACCTGTGATGCTTGCGCCTGTGATGCTTGTACCTCTGATGTCTGTACCTCTGATGCCTGTACCTCTGATGCCTGTACCTCTGATGCCTGTACCTCTGATGCCTATGCCTATGATGTCTGTATCTGTGATGCCTGTACCTGTGATGCCTGTACCTATCATGCCTGTACCTGTGATGCCGGTGCCTGTGATACCTGTACCTGTGATGCCGGTATCTGTAATGCCGGTACCTGTGATGCCTGTACCTGTGATGCCTGCACCTGTGATGCCGGTACCTGTGAGGCCTGTACCCGTGATGCCTGTGCCTATGATGCCTGTACCTGTGATGCCGGTACTTGTGATGCCGGTACCTGTGATGCCTGTACCTCTGATGCCTGTACCTGTAATGCCTGTACCTGTGATGATTGTACCTGTGATGCCTGTGCCTATGATGCCTGTACCTCTGATGCCTGTACCTCTGATGCCTGTACCTCTGATGCCTGTACCGCTGATGCCTGTACCTCTGATGCCTGTACCTCTGATGCCTGTACCTCTGATGCCGGTACCTGCAATACCTGTACCTGTGATGCCGGTACCTGTGATGCCTGTACCCGTGATGCTTTACCTATGATGCCTGTACCTGTAATGCCGGTACCTGTGATACCTGTACCTGTGATACCTGTACCTATGATGCCTGTACTTGTGATGCCTGTACCTGTGATGCCTGTACCTGTGATGCCTGTACCTGTGATGCTTGTACCTATGATGTCTGTACTTGTGATGTCTGTACCTGTGATGCCTGTATCTGAGATGCTTGTACCTGCGATGCTGGTACCTGTGATGCTGGTACCTGTGGTGCCTGTACCTGTGGTGCCTGTACCTGTGATGCTGGTACCTGTGATGCCTGTACCTATGAGGCCTGTACCTGTGATGCTTTTACCTGTGATGCCTGTACCTCTGATGCCTGTACCTGTGATGCTGGTACTTGTGATGCCTGTACCTATGATGCCTGTACCTGTGATGCCTTTACCTGTGATGCCTGTACCTGTGATGCCTGTACCTATGATGCCTGTACCTGTCATGTCTGTACCTGTAATGCCTGTATCTGAGATGCTTGTACCTGCGATGCTGGTACCTGTGATGCTGGTACCTGTGATGCCTGTACCTATGATGCCTGTACCTGGGATGCTGTTACCTATGATGCCTGTACCTATGAGGCCTGTACCTGTGATGCTTTTACCTGTGATGCCTGTACCTCTGATGCCTGTACCTCTGATGCCTGTACCTCTGATGCATGTACCTCTGATGCCTGTACCTCTGATGCCTGTACCTCTGATGCCTGTACCTCTGATGCCTGTACCTGTGATGCCTGTACCTCTGATGCCTGTACCTCTGATGCCTGTACCTCTGATGCATGTACCTCTGATGCCTGTACCTCTGATGCCTGTACCTCTGATGCCTGTACCTCTGATGCCTGTACCTCTGATGCATGTAGCTCTGATGCCTGTACCTCTGATGCCTGTACCTCTGATGCCTGTACCTCTGATGCCTGTACCTCTGATGCCTGTACCTCTGATGCCTGTACCTCTGATGCATGTACCTCTGATGCCTGTACCTCTGATGCCTGTACCTCTGATGCCTGTACCTCTGATGCATGTACCTCTGATGCATGTACCTCTGATGCCTGTACCTCTGATGCCTGTACCTCTGATGCCTGTACCTCTGATGCCTGTACCTCTGATGCATGTACCTCTGATGCATGTACCTCTGATGCATGTACCTCTGATGCCTGTACCTCTGATGCCTGTACCTCTGATGCCTGTACCTCTGATGCCTGTACCTCTGATGCCTGTACCTCTGATGCCTGTACCTCTGATGCCTGTACCTCTGATGCATGTACCTCTGATGCATGTACCTCTGATGCCTGTACCTCTGATGCCTGTACCTCTGATGCCTGTACCTCTGATGCATGTACCTCTGATGCCTGTACCTCTGATGCATGTACCTCTGATGCATGTACCTCTGATGCCTGTACCTCTGATGCCTGTACCTCTGATGCCTGTACCTCTGATGTATGTACCTCTGATGCCTGTACCTCTGATGCCTGTACCTCTGATGCCTGTACCTCTGATGCATGTACCTCTGATGCATGTACCTCTGATGCCTGTACCTCTGATGCCTGTACCTCTGATGCATGTACCTCTGATGCCTGTACCTCTGATGCCTGTACCTCTGATGCATGTACCTCTGATGCCTGTACCTCTGATGCATGTACCTCTGATGCCTGTACCTCTGATGCATGTACCTCTGATGCATGTACCTCTGATGCCTGTACCTCTGATGCCTGTACCTCTGATGCCTGTACCTCTGATGCATGTACCTCTGATGCATGTACCTCTGATGCCTGTACCTCTGATGCCTGTACCTCTGATGCCTGTACCTCTGATGCATGTACCTCTGATGCCTGTACCTCTGATGCATGTACCTCTGATGCATGTACCTCTGATGCCTGTACCTCTGATGCCTGTACCTCTGATGCCTGTACCTCTGATGTATGTACCTCTGATGCCTGTACCTCTGATGCCTGTACCTCTGATGCCTGTACCTCTGATGCATGTACCTCTGATGCATGTACCTCTGATGCCTGTACCTCTGATGCCTGTACCTCTGATGCATGTACCTCTGATGCCTGTACCTCTGATGCCTGTACCTCTGATGCATGTACCTCTGATGCCTGTACCTCTGATGCATGTACCTGTGATGCCTGTACCTCTGATGCATGTACCTCTGATGCATGTACCTCTGATGCCTGTACCTCTGATGCCTGTACCTCTGATGCCTGTACCTCTGATGTATGTACCTCTGATGCCTGTACCTCTGATGCCTGTACCTCTGATGCCTGTACCTCTGATGCATGTACCTCTGATGCCTGTACCTCTGATGCATGTACCTCTGATGCCTGTACCTCTGATGCATGTACCTCTGATGCATGTACCTCTGATGCCTGTACCTCTGATGCCTGTACCTCTGATGCCTGTACCTCTGATGTATGTACCTCTGATGCCTGTACCTCTGATGCCTGTACCTCTGATGCCTGTACCTCTGATGCCTGTACCTGTGATGCCTGTACCTCTGATGCCTGTACCTCTGATGCCTGTACCTCTGATGCATGTACCTCTGATGCCTGTACCTCTGATGCCTGTACCTCTGATGCATGTACCTCTGATGCATGTACCTCTGATGCCTGTACCTGTGATGCCTGTACCTCTGATGCCTGTACCTCTGATGCATGTACCTCTGATGCCTGTACCTCTGATACCTGTACCTGTGATGCCTGTACCTCTGATGCCTGTACCTCTGATGCCTGTACCTCTGATGCATGTACCTCTGATGCCTGTACCTGTGATGCCTGTACCTCTGATGCATGTACCTCTGATGCATGTACCTCTGATGCCTGTACCTCTGATGCCTGTACCTCTGATGCCTGTACCTCTGATGCATGTACCTCTGATGCCTGTACCTCTGATGCATGTACCTCTGATGCCTGTACCTCTGATGCATGTACCTCTGATGCCTGTACCTCTGATGCATGTACCTCTGATGCCTGTACCTCTGATGCATGTACCTCTGATGCATGTACCTCTGATGCCTGTACCTCTGATGCATGTACCTCTGATGCATGTACCTCTGATGCATGTACCTCTGATGCCTGTACCTCTGATGCATGTACCTCTGATGCCTGTACCTCTGATGCCTGTACCTCTGATGCATGTACCTCTGATGCATGTACCTCTGATGCATGTACCTCTGATGCATGTACCTCTGATGCATGTACCTCTGATGCCTGTACCTCTGATGCCTGTACCTCTGATGCATGTACCTCTGATGCCTGTACCTCTGATGCATGTACCTCTGATGCATGTACCTCTGATGCATGTACCTCTGATGCCTGTACCTCTGATGCATGTACCTCTGATGCATGTACCTCTGATGCCTGTACCTCTGATGCATGTACCTCTGATGCCTGTACCTCTGATGCATGTACCTCTGATGTATGTACCTCTGATGCCTGTACCTCTGATGCCTGTACCTCTGATGCATGTACCTCTGATGCCTGTACCTCTGATGCATGTACCTCTGATGCCTGTACCTCTGATGCATGTACCTCTGATGCCTGTACCTCTGATGCATGTACCTCTGATGCATGTACCTCGGATGCCTGTACCTGTGATGCATGTACCTCTGATGCCTGTACCTCTGATGCATGTACCTCTGATGCATGTACCTCGGATGCCTGTACCTGTGATGCATGTACCTCTGATGCCTGTACCTCTGATGTATGTACCTCTGATGCATGTACCTCTGATGCATGTACCTCTGATGCCTGTACCTCTGATGCATGTACCTCTGATGCCTGTACCTCTGATGCATGTACCTCGGATGCCTGTACATGTGATGCTGGTACCTGTATTAACCATACAGGCTCATAGAACTTTTACATAAAGTTTCAGTACCTAACAGACCCTTGTAGGTTTATCGCTTCTTCTTGAGTACAGTAATAATCAGTAACTAAGATAGATTTTTTTACAGTAGTTCTGAGGAAACATAAAAAAAGTACATTATGCAAATTTTAAGTCAATGTGACTTTGACATAGCTGTCTTTAAGGCGTATATGAGCATATAAGGCGTATATTGGGAAATATATGAGCATATAAGGCGTATATTTGGAAATATATGAGCATATAAGGAGTATATTGGGAAATATATGAGCATATACGCTTGTACGTCGGTGTGATAACGTCTTCCTTCTTCTATATCACGTCTTGATTTTTATGCGTATCACTCTAGAAATATTTTTTTTTTTAATTCGTGTTAAACGCTAAACTCATGTGGGTCGCTCAGGGCAAGACATGGTCGAGGCTCGATCCTCTTTCTGCTGAGCACGAGACAGACGCTCTTAATATTTGTACACTCCTGGATGTTAGCACTAGAGCTTTTTGTTAAAGCTCCCCTCAGAGCTTAAATTTCAAAATAGAGCTTGATTAACATAATGAGAGCGAAACGAAGTCTGTAAATTACGTTTCTGCTCCACAATTCACTTCTTGCCGTCGGTACAAAGTTTCCACGAGTTCTCTGTTGTAATGATTTTTTTCTTTTTTTTTAGGTGACGGCCCGCGATGGAAAATACTTGAGTGTCCCATCCCGGGGCACAGCGTCAGGGGTAACTAAGTTAAACACAAAAGAAGGGGGGAGGAGGTGAACACTAACTACTGTAAAAAAAGGGGGGGGGGCGAGAGAATTGGGATTTAAAATTTGATGGCAGAAGAGGCAGTAAAAGATGAATAACAGGGATGATAATGACAAAAAGAGAGATAGAGAGGTGAAGAGAGATAGAGAGGAATGTTTTTGTTTTTATAAATTAAGTAAGACTGTGTATACCAGGAGTGTGCTACTCACCTCCTACGGGTAGGGGAGGGGGGCTGTGCTTTGATTCCGAGGAAGGACTCTTGATTCAAGACAATAGAGTTACCCCTCACTTCCCTCCGATCAAACCACTCATTCTTCAGGCTGTGTAACTCCCTACGATTTTCTGACATTCGTGCTCCATCATTAATTTATATATATGTATATATATACATATATATATATATATATATATATATATATATATATATATATATATATATATATATATATATATAGAATGTGCGTGGATGTAGTGCGGATGACAAGAAACAGATGATTGCTGATGTTATGAATGAAAAGAAGTTGGATGCCCTGGCCCTAAGCGAAACAAAGCTGAAGGGGGTAGGGGAGTTTCGGTTGGGGGAAATAAATGGGATTAAATCTGGAGTATCTGAGAGAGTTAGAACAAAGGAAGGGGTAGCAGTAATGTTGAAGGATCAGTTATAGAAGGAGAAAAGAGAATATGAATGTGTAAATTCAAGAATTATGTGGATTAAAGTAAAGGTTGGATGCGAAAAGTGGGTCATAATAAGCGTGTATGCACCTGGAGAAGAGAGGAATATATGGAGAGAGAGAGATTTTGGGAGATGTTAAGTGAATGTATAGAAGCCTTTGAACCAAGTGAGAGAGTAATTGTGGTAGGGGACCTGAATGCTAAAGTAGGAGAAACTTTTAGAGAGGGTGTGGTAGGTAAGTTTGGGGTGCCAGGTGTATATGATAATGGGAGCCCTTTGATTGAACTTTGTATAGAAAGGGGTTTAGTTATAGGTAATACATATTTTAAGAAAAAGAGGATAAATAAGTATACAAGATATGATGTAGGGCGAAATGACAGTAGTTTGTTGGATTATATATTGGTAGATAAAAGACTGTTGAGTAGACTTCAGGATGTACATGTTTATAGAGGGGCCACAGATATATCAGATCATTTTCTAGTTGTAGCTACACTGAGAGTAAAAGGTAGATGGGATACAAGGAGAATACAAGCATCAGGGAAGAGAGAGGTGAAGGTTTATAAACTAAAAGAGGAGGCAGTTAGGGTAAGATATATACAGCTATTGGAGGATAGATGGGCTACTGAGAGCATAGGCAATGAGGTCGAAGAGGTATGGGGTAGGTTTAAAAATGTAGTATTAGAGTGTTCAGCAGAAGTTTGTGGTTACAGGAAAGTGGGTGCGGGAGGGAAGAGGAGCGATTGGTGGAATGATGATGTAAAGAGAGTAGTAAGGGAGAAAAAGTTAGCATATGAGAAGTTTTTACAAAGTAGAAGTGATGCAAGGAGGGAAGAGTATATGGAGAAAAAGAGAGAGGTTAAGAGAGTGGTGAAGCAATGTAAAAAGAGAGCAAATGAGAGAGTGGATGAGATGTTATCAACAAATTTTGTTGAAAATATGAAAAAGTTTTGGAGTGAGATTAACAAGTTAAGAAAGCCTAGAGAACAATTGGATTTGTCAGTTAAAAATAGGAGAGGAGAGTTATTAAATGGAGAGTTAGAGGTATTGGGAAGATGGAGGGAATATTTTGAGGAATTGTTAAATGTTGATGAAGATAGGGAAGCTGTGATTTCGTGTATAGGGCAAGGAGGAATAACATCTTGTAGGAGTGATGAAGAGCCATTTGTGAGTGTGGGGGAAGTTCGTGAGGCAGTAGGTAAAATGAAAGGGGGTAAGGCAGCCGGGATTGATGGGATAAAGATAGAAATGTTAAAAGCAGGTGGGGATATAGTTTTGGAGTGGTTGGTGCAATTATTTAATAAATGTATGGAAGAGGGTAAGGTACCTAGGGATTGGCAGAGAGCATGCATAGTTCCTTTGTATAAAGGCAAAGGGGACAAAAGAGAGTGCAAAAATTATAGGGGGATAAGTCTGTTGAATATACCTGGTAAAGTGTATGGTAGAGTTATTATTGAAAGAATTAAGAGTAAGACGGAGGATAGGACAGCAGATGAACAAGGAGGCTTTAGGAAAGGTAGGAGGTGTGTGGACCAGGTGTTTTCAGTGAAATATATAAATGAACAGTATTTAGATAAGGCTAAAGAGGTCTTTGTGGCATTTATGGATTTGGAAAAGGCGAATGACAGGGTGGATAGGGGGGCAATGTGGCAGATGTTGCAGGTGTATGGTGTAGGAGGTAGGTTACTGAAAACAGTGAAGAGTTTTTACGAGGATAGTGAGGCTCAAGTTAGAGTATGTAGGAAAGAGGGAAATTATTTCCCAGTAAAAGTAGGCCTTAGACAAGGATGTGTGATGTCACCGTGGTTGTTTAATATATTTATAGATGGGGTTGTAAGAGAAGTAAATGCGAGGGTCTTGGCAAGAGGCATGGAGTTAAAATATAAAAAAACACACATAAAGTGGGAGTTGTCGCAGTTGCTCTTTGCTGATGACACTGTGCTCTTGGGAGATTCTGAAGAGAAGTTGCAGAGATTGGTGGATGAATTTGGTAGGGTATGCAAAAGAAGAAAGTTAAAAGTGAATACAGGAAAGAGTAAAGTTATGGGGATAACAAAAAGATTAGGTGATGAAAGATTGGATATCAGATTGGAGGGAGAGAGTATGGAGGAGGTGAATGTATTCAGATATTTGGGAGTGGACGTGTCAGCGGATGGGTCTATGAAAGATGAGGTGAATCATAGAATTGATGAGGGGAAAAGGGTGAGTGGTGCACTTAGGAGTCTGTGGAGACAAAGAACTTTGTCCTTGGAGGCAAAGAGGGGAATGTATGAGAGTATAGTTTTACCAACGCTCTTATATGGGTGTGAAGCATGGGTGATGAATGTTGCAGCGAGGAGAAGGCTGGAGGCAGTGGAGATGTCATGTCTGAGGGCAATGTGTGGTGTGAATATAATGCAGAGAATTCGTAGTTTGGAAGTTAGGAGGAGGTGCGGGATTACCAAAACTGTTGTCCAGAGGGCTGAGGAAGGGTTGTTGAGGTGGTTCGGACATGTAGAGAGAATGGAGCGAAACAGAATTACTTCAAGAGTGTATCAGTCTGTAGTGGAAGGAAGGCGGGGTAGGGGTCGGCCTAGGAAAGGTTGGAGGGAGGGGGTAAAAGAGGTTTTGTGTGCGAGGGGCTTGGACTTCCAGCAGGCATGCGTGAGCGTGTTTAATAGGAGTGAATGGAGACAAATGGTTTTTAATACTTGACGTGCTGTTGGAGTGTGAGCAAAGTAACATTTATGAAGGGGTTCAGGGAAACCGGCAGGCCGGACTTGAGTCCTGGAGATGGGAAGTACAGTGTCTGCACTCTGAAGGAGGGGTGTTAATGTTGCAGTTTAAAAACTGTAGTGTAAAGCACCCTTCTGGCAAGACAGTGATGGAGTGAATGATGGTGAAAGTTTTTCTTTTTCGGGCCACCCTGCCTTGGTGGGAATCGGCCAGTGTGATAATATATATATATATAATATATATATATATATATATATATATATATATATATATATATATATATAAATATATATATATATATATATAATGTGTGTGTGTGTGTGTGTGTGTGTGTGTGTGTGTGTGTGTGTGTGTGTGTGTGTGTGTGTGTGTGTGTGTGTGTGTGTGTGTGTGTGTGTGTGTGTAATTAGGAATAGGAATTGTTATTTATTTAGATTATTATCATTAATAAAAATTATTAATAGGAAATTGAAGGGGAAGATAAGGATACTGTGTGAAGGTCACAGGTGGAAGATGAAGACACATGAACCACCATACTATAGCTGTGTTAAGTATGTATTTACTCACAGAAGAGTATAACAATGGAATGAGTTGAAGGAGGATGTGGTGGTGACGAAGTCAATACACAGTTTCAGGAGTAGGTATAATAATTCCAGTACGCTATTAGAGGTTGTCTTTAGAGGCGAAGCCAGAACTGTGACTTAAGCCCTGTAAACTGCATGTATACACACATACCTTCAAGATGAGGTACGATAAGGTTCTTGGAGCAGAGAGTAGACCTATTAGTGACTAGCGAAGAGAAGGGGCCAGGAGCTGTGACTCGACCCCTGCAATCACAAATAGGTGACTGCGCGCCACTGAAATATTGCAAACTTTTTCACCAGATTAATATAATTACGAAGCATGTACTGTAATTATTTTTAAAGAAATAAGAGAAATAAGTAATTATCTTCCTGGAACACCTCTTTTATTAGCTAAAAAAATTCTTAATAATATAATTGCCTTTATTACCTTTGTAATATTTAATGATAAAATCATACATTTTTATTTCATTTTAATTTTTAGTTATTAGTCAAATAAATTTTCTTCATTCATGGATAAAAATGTCATTTTTGTTATTGTCATAATTTCATTTTTTTTTTTCCTTTTTTTTGGGGGGAGGGGGGAGGGGGAGGGGGAGGGGGAGGGGGGAGGGGGAGGGGGGGGGGGAGGGGGTCATAATTTCATATTTTTTTTTCTTTTTGGGGGGGGGAGGGGGAGGGGGGAGGGGGGGAGGGGGGAGGGTAGGGGGGAGGGGGGAAGCGAGACACACAATATTTACTGGAAGTTTAAATAACATTTTCTTTGTGACGGAAATTGTTCACTTGTTCAGTCTTCTTGTTTTTTAACTGTTCACATGTTCAGTCTTGTGCTTAAATGTTCACAAGTTTAGTCTCGTCCTCTTGTTATTCAGTCTTCACTAGATCAGTCTTGCTCTTTCCTCTTAAATAGTTCAGTCTTGCCTCGTCTACTGACCTGGATGGTGTTCCAAGGGGTCAACGCCCCCGCTGCCCGGTTCCAGACCGGACCTTCCGGTAGACGACCTGATCAACAAGGCTCTTGGTGATGGCTACACGAAGTCCAGTGTATGCACCACATCCCGATTAATCAGGAACTTACTGAAGGGACTTATCCAGTTCTCTCCTGAAGACAATCATGGGCTTGTTGGTAATTCCCATTATGTATTAAAGGAAGGTACTGAATAGTCTTGAGGTTTCCATTAGTATACTCATTACTCCGCTTTTTTTTTAGGGGGATAACTGGCATCGTCTACTAGATAGGAATGGATTTGTATCAATCTGGAGAGTTTCGGGGGTCAACGCTCCCTTGGACCGGCCGATGACCAGGCCTCCTGGCGGATCAGGGCCTGATCAACAAGGCTATTACTATTGGCCGCACGTAGTTTAGTGTATGAACCTATCCAGTTTTCTCTTGGAGACAGGTAGGGGTCTATTGATAATCCTCATCATGTATGATCAGAGGCTGTTGAATAGTCTTGGGTCCCGAACACTTACTGTGTTTTATCTGTTTACTCTCGGCACCCTTGTTTCTCACGTGGGGTATATTGCACTGTCTGCCGAGTCTTTTGCTTTCTTAGCGAGTGATTTCTGTGTGCAGATTTGAGACCAGTCTCTCTAGGATTTTCCAGGTGTAAATTAAGATACATTTTTATCGCCTACGTTCCAGGTTTCCAGGTTTAGATTATATCTTTCTCGCCTACGTTCTAAGGAATACAGGTCGAAGGACTTCAAGCGTTCCTAGTAATTTACGTGTTTGGCTGAATTTATGTGAGCAGTGAAGGCTCTCTGGACATTCTTCAGATCTGCATTAAACGGAGCTCTTAGAGTACAGCAGTACTCCAGCCTAGAGAGTACAAGTGATCATTGGCCTGGCATTCACTGTTTTGTAAATTCTAGCTATCCAGACTCTCTCAAAGATTTTGATAATGTGGTATGTCAGCGCTATCAGTCCATAGTTTTTTTGTGATTGCTTTACTGCTACCATTGTGGAGTGGGGCTATCTCTGTGGTTTTTAAGGACTGTGAGATGATATTTGTGTCCAGACTCCCCTCCCTCTATAGAATATTTAAGGCACGAGTTAGTGGTTCCTTGCAGTTCTTGATAAATATGGAGTTCCACGAATCAAGGCCCGAGACCCTATTCTCACCTGTTCACTAGTTTAGTCTTCTTCTCTTCTGTTCACTAGTTCAGTATTATTCTATACTGTTCACTTGTTCAATGTTGTTCTCTTCTTTACATTTGTTTAGTATTGTTCTCGTCTTTTCACTAGTTCGCTCTTACTCACTCTGTTCAGTGTTTTCATTATTTTCACGGGGAAGCGATAAACCCATGAGGGTTCATACAGTGCCTGGGGTAATAGTAGGTAATGAAGGCTTGATCCAAGGAATGGGATAATAATTCCAGCATCTTGGATTATGAGCCCTTCATCAGGATGTTGATACTCCCTCTCCTTGAAAGGTGAGACATTCCCTTCAAGCCAGCCAGCCAACCACTTAGCAAGGCTTTCAGCCAGTCATCTTAAGCTTTCAGCCAACCAGTCAAAGATTTCAGGCAGCGAGTCGTCCAGCCAGCAAGCCACACCAGTCAGCCAGCCAGTACAGCCAGTGCAACCAGCTAGCTAAAGCAGCCAGTCAGCCAGCCAGTCCAGCCAACACTTGACTTGCAATCCTGCTGATCATGGTGGACCAAGGACCTTGTAATCTGTATTCAGATTCTGGCCTTTTAATGACCACAACACACCACTTTAGTCTTGGGTTCGTCTCTTAAGAACAGTTATTTTTTTTTTTTCGTTGTCAGTGGTGGACGCACGTTCCTCCACTAGTGAATTTGTGTGGCAGTGGAGGACGCTTTCCTTGCTTCCATCATGGCGGTGGTGGCAGTGTTCCGTGAAGGCTTCGTCTTCAAGTACAATGATTCTCTTCAACACGTCTGATTTAATCTATTTATACGGCAACATTTTCGACCATAAATAGAAAATAAATCAAATATATGCGTAAATCCTATTCGTGGTTGAGACAGAGAGCGTATAACACTACAAGATTTGGCAATAGCGCGCCTGGGCAGCGATGCTTGCTTGTTTCTATAAAAACTCCAGCTTGAGTTTCGACTCCGTTAACACGAACTGAACCTCTTTTCGATCCCTTCTTATCGTCCATCTTGCACAGCATCCTCCCAATACGACCACAGCTGCAAATCGCAATCTATAAACGCCTCGATGGTGTACTAATTAAAAGATAAAGTAGAGAAATAACAGAGGATAGTGTGCAGGTTTGAGGAGACTTAAGGGGGGAATCTAATCCGGTAAACGGTCAGCGATGCTCAGGTGTTTCGTGTCGTCCGTGTCTAATAGCTGCACTTATGATACCTCTGGATACCTGGCTGTTTTTTTTCCCCCACCTTCTCGATTCCCTTAGCGTGCGTTCACAGTGTGTGTGGTGCCTCCTTTGCACTCTCTCTTATCTCTTACTCGCTGTTTCTTACGTTTTTATTGATTTTTTTTGAGGGGGGTATCAGAGTGTATTAAAGTATCCCGGGCGAGGTGCACACTGCTTTCATGCGTTGGTAGGTGTCTTAGTTTCCAAGTGTCGTCAGGACGATTCTTGGCATAGATTTGAAGCTTAAGAATTGGCGTTTGATGGGAATCCAGGTCTTGTTGGCAAACATCTACACTTAGGTAATGGTAAACATTGATGTTGTGTGAGGACGTAAAGCATCGTATTGAACACTGATGTTGTTTTCCTAATGTAGAGAGTATCATACGAAATAACGATGTTGTCTCTGAGTGTACTGAAGACTTTCATATTAAACATCGATATCACCTCTTAACATACAACTTCTTATTAAACACTAAATAATGTCATCTCAAAATATAAACCTTCGTACCAAACATCGACGTGGCCTCTCAACTGACATTTGCTCAGACTGCGAAACATTTTCCTTACAACACTGATGTTTAGGAAGAATTCTCCTGTTAAAATTTGGCAGTATAATCTCCCACGATAGTCAAGAAGCGGCCCTCAACATCACCCTATTAAACACACACTATGAAAATATATTCTGAGCACTTGAGATGCGATGCCATGTTGGGCCGGCCACACCTCTTCTTACACCGCTCGCGACATGCGCGTTGATCTGAACGTTGTCTAGGTTCTTATGGTTATTTATCGTTGAAGGCAACGTGAACTAGCATAGAGTTGCTTAGAACTTAAGAAACTAAAGCTGGACGATGTGTAAGGAAACGAACAGTGAATTATTATTATTATTATTATTATTATTATTATTATTATTATTATTATTATTATTATTATTATTATTATTGTTATTATTATTATTATTATTATGATTATTATTATTATTATTATTATTATTATTATTATTATTATTATTATTATTGAAGGAAACTGAGATACATTCGCATTGTGCTGCTGTTCTGTATGGAAGAAAAACCAGCTGTTTTCCTTATCACATTCCATCACGGAGGATGGTGGCCCATACAAGGTGTTGAAATGTGTCAGCCTGAGCTGGGAGACTCCAGCAGTGTCAGCCTGAGCTGGGAGACTCCAGCAATGTCAGCCTGAGCTGGGAGACTCCAGCAATGTCAGCCTGAGCTGGGAGACTCCAGCAGTGTCAGCCTGAGCTGGGAGACTCCAGCAGTGTCAGCCTGAGCTGGGAGACTCCAGCAGCGTCAGTCTGAGCTGGGAGACTCCAGCAGCGTCAGCCTGAGCTGGGAGACTCCAGCAGCGTCAGCCTGAGCTGGGAGACTCCAGCAGTGTCAGCCTGCGCCGGGAGACTTCAAAAGTATCAGCCTGAGGTGGGAGAGTTCAGCAGTATCAATGTCAAGTATTCCAGCAAGGGTTTATCAGCTACGACAGCTTCAAGAGTTTCTTTCAGCACAGCTGGAGTTACTATCACTTAAGAACGAAAATCTCTCAGGATAGTATATCCCATACACAGCAGAAATGGAATTTTTCTGAAGATATCTCCATCATCCCAGAAAGTAAATAAATTGTACACAGGGGGCAGAGGAAAGTTAACACACACAAAACAGGGGAAGAGAAAGATGGATGCCATAAGATATACCCCCCACACACATACACAATTGGCTGGTTTGCAAGAGGAAAAACCGGCCAGTCAGAGTGACTGTCAAGGCAGAATCAGCTCAAAACATGATCCTGCAGAAGAAAGCACAACAAAGGAACATACCGATATGTACCTCGATCGAGACAAAACACAAAAAGAAAGACAGAAACTGAAAGAGAAGGTACAAAGACGCAAGGAGGAACGAGAGGAAATGACGAAGATAAACCAGGAGAACCCAGACTCAGGAGGAAGAGCAAATACAACCTCTGTCAGAAGCACCCACAGAACGACCCCAACCATGACAACCCCAATGCAACCGAATAACCTAAACCAGAACCCACACACTGTACACCCCGATCACAAACTCCACCCCCACAGCAACGCCCCATAAGTCCCTGCCAGGGCTCCCACTCACCCTACCCCAACGTTCTCCCCAGACCACAGTTTTAGAAAAGAAGTTGAAGGTTTGGTATATGAATGCAGATGGAATAACAAAAAAATGTGAGAAGTGGCATGAAAGAATCAAAGAGACATCCCCAAACATCACAGCAGTCACAGAAACGAAACTCACCAGGTTGATAACAGACACAATCTTCCTACTCAGATATCAGATCCTGAGGAAAGATAGAAGGAGCAGAGGGGGAGAAGAAGGTGCTCTGCTTATTAAAAACCGATGGGGGGGTTGAAAAAATGGAAGGAATGAATGAAATTGGCAAAAGAGATTACATAGTAGGTACAATTCGGTCTGGGGGACATAAGGTAGTCATTGCAGTGATGTATAACCCACCACGAAACTGCAGGAGGTCGAGAGAGGAATATGATGAGAGCAACAGAGCAATGTAGACACACTAGCTGAGGTGGCCAGACGAGCTCACACAGGTAGAGCAAAGTGACTAGTTGAAGTCAATTTCAATCACAAGGAGATTGATAGGGAAAACCTGGAGCCACATGGAGGTCCCAAAACATGGAGAGCCAAGGTGATGGATGTGGTACTGGAAAATCTCATACATCAACAATTTTAAGATTTATCAATTACCCAAGAAACGCAATTGATATATCTTTTAAATTGCAGAAATACTTTTTACAATCCAAAAAACTGACAACCAACCTTATTGAACTAAAAATATGTTGGTTCTCCCTTACCATGAAAACTTGGTTGATATGCCTTCTCTTCTTAAGACTTTTAATAACAAAGTTGTGTTTAAAAATCTTGATACAGTAAAAAAAAAAAAACTTTTGATAAAGAATTCCCCCCAAAATGCTAGCGGATGTGTCTATAAGATTCCTTGTAAAATTTGCGATAAAGTTTATTACGGTTAAACTGGTAAAAGTCTTGAACTAGATTAAAACAACATAAATAAAGCATTAGAACTGGACAAGATTCTAATGCTCTGTTTACTCATGTAAGAGATTTTAACCATCCAATTGATTTTCAGAAAGTTGAGAAAGTTGTATCAAGCAAGTCCATGGTCGACAGGAATATAATTCAATCAATATGACAGTTTTCTGAACACCATACATGCTGCCCAAAGAACGTTTATCCCATATAAAGAAATTAGATCAAATAGAAATGACCAAAAATGGATGAATAATAGGCTCAAATATCTTTTAAGGCATAAGAAAGCAATTTATAGACGTATCAAAAGAGGTGAGGGTCATCTTATGAATCAGTATATTGATATTAAGAGGGACGTTAAAAAGGGGATAAGAAAAACTAAATGGGACTATGAAATTAAAGTTGCTAGGGATTCTAAAACTAACACAAAAAGTTTTTTCCAGGTGTATAGAACAAAAGTTAGAGGTCCCCTTAAAAATAGCTATGGAGTTCTTACTGACAAAGAGGATGAAATGTGCTCAATTTTAAATAATTATTTTCTCTCGGTTTTTACACAGGAAGACACTAACAATATTCCAGTAATTAATTTTTATAGTGGGTCTGAAGAAGATAAATTATGTAACATCACAGTCACTGGTGAGAAGGTTGTGAAGCAGATAGACCGACTGAAGCAAAATAAGTCACCGGGTCCTGATGAGGTTTTTTCAAGGGTTCTTAAGGAATGCAAAATGGAACTCTATGAACGATTAACTAATGTTTTTTACTTATCTCTTCAAACAGGTGTAGTGTCTGATATGTGGAAGATGGCTAATGTAATTCCAATTTTTAAAGCAGGGGACAAATCGTTACCGTCAAATTACCGACCAATAAGCCTAACCTCAATTGTAGGCAAATTACTAGAGTCAGTTATAGTTGAGATTATAAGAAGCCATCTGGATAAGCATAATCTGATTAATGATACTCAGCATGATTCACGAGAGGCCGTTCTTCTCTAACTAATTTATTAACTTTCTTCAGTAAAGCTTTTGAGGCTGTTGATCACGATAAAGAATTTTATATTATTTACTTAAACTTTAGTAAGGCTTTTGATAGAGTTCCGCACCAAAGACTGTTAAAGAAAGTGGCAGCTCATGGCATTGGGGGAAAAGTGCTCTCATGGATCGAGACATGGCTCACAGACAGGAAGCAGAGAGTGTCCATAAATGGGGGTAAATCCGAGTGGGGATCTGTAACAAGTGGCGTTCCACAGGGATCAGTCTTGGGCCCGTTGTTGTTTATAATATATATCAATGACCTTGATGAGGGAATCACTAGTGATATGAGCAAATTCGCCGATGACAAAGATAGGTAGGATAATTGATTCAAACGTAGACATCAGGGAACTTCAGGAGGATTTAGACAAACTCAATACCTGGTCAGAAAAGTGGCAGATGCAGTTCAATGTAGACAAATGTAAGGTTCTGAAGCTCGGAAGTGTCCATAACCCTAGCACTTAAAAGTTAAATAATATAGAAATTAGCCATACAGATTGCGAGAAGGACTTGCGGGTTATGATAAGCAGTAACCTTAAACCAAGACAGCAATGCCTAAGCGTGCGTAATAAGGCAAACAGATTACTGGGATTTATATCAAGAAGTGTAAGCAACAGAAGTTCAGCCGTTATATTACTGCTTTATACGTCATTAGTAAGGCGTCACCTAGATTATGCAGCTCAGTTCTGGTCTCCATATTACAGCCTGGACATAAATTCGTTAGAAAACATTCAGCTTAGAATGACTAAATCAATACATAGCATTAGAAATCTTCCTTATGAAGAAAGATTGAAGACCCTTAAATTACATTCACTTCTTAGACGAAGAATGAGGGGAGACATGATCGAAGTGTATAAGTGGAAGATGGGTATTAACAAAGGGGATATAAATAAGGTCTTAAGGATATCTCTCAAAGAGAGAACCCGCAGTATTGGATTTAAATTAGATAAGTTTAGATTTAGAAAGGACATAGGAAAGTATTGGTTTGGAAATAGGGTAGTTGATAAGTGGAACAGTCTACCTAGTTGGGTTATTGAGGCTAAAATCTTGGGTAGTTTCAAAATTAGGTTGGATAAATACATGAGTGAGAGGAGTTGGATTTGAGTGGGACTTGCATATGAGAGTGGATAGAGTTATCAGAGCTTATTTCTTGGGTGGCATTGAATATTGGTGTGATGAATGTTTTTGAAAACCGACAAGTTAAAGATTGAGACAATTATGCAACATATGGGAATCTTTATTGAGGCAACGTTTCGCCACACAGTGGCTTCATCAGTCCAATACAAAGCAGAAAGGTGTAAGGAGAGGAAGAGTTTGAGGTAATCAGTCCCTCAGCCTGGAGTCGATGTATTCAGTTCATCGATCTTGTAGAATGTACAGCATAGGTATGTGTATGTATAATGTTCGCCAAGACCGGAGTCCTGGCACGGGTCTTAATCTTGCGATGACCTGTCTCTGGCTCCCGAAGGAGAAAGGGTTCTGCAATGTTGCAACGTATGCTGCTCAAACACTGTTTTGGTCATTCATCTGGTGCGTCTCATAAGCGACAACACCGTATGTACTCCTAACTGTGGACACTAGCGAGGAGGAGCATATGTCGTTATGTATTTCTGTACCAAGATGCCATGTGTTGCAGTGTCTGACAAGATGAACATCAAAATGGTATACAATACCTGTCGGTATTGTATACCATTTTGATGTTCATATGTCGTTATCACGGGCAACAACTTGTGTGGTTCGTTGACTCCATGGTACACTAGTGTGACCGCAGTTATCTCTGGGTCCTCTTCGGGAGGGGATATCAGTGCTAGTTGCCTGCGGAGTGTCTCAGCAACTTCGCACTCCAGAAGATAGTGTGTTAGCGGGCGCTGGACAACGTGCTGACAGTATTGGCACATCTCCTTAGCCTTGTCTACCATCATCTTGGTTGTGGTGAAGCCCAAACGAAGCCGATGGATGGCGGTACACTGCGTTCTGGACCAGTTTCTATCATATGGAGGGGGGTCTCCCTGAGTCGCTGCTCGGTACCACTGTTGAGATGGGGTATCACCTAAAACCTTCCCCATAAGTTTCACTGCACTGGCAGCCACCAGTTTGGTCTGTCGTAGGCTGATGGGGACAGTAATCCCAACATGTGGATACTTCGCGGCTGCCTTGGCTGCATCATCTGTCGCCTCATTTCCCCGGATGCCAGCATGGCTGGGGATCCAGTTCAATGTCGATCTGTTACCCTGAACTTCTAAGGCTATCATTATGCTCAGGATCGATGTGATGAGGTGAACATTGTCCTGTGGTTGGGGCAGGGGCCCTATACTAGAAGTGGTTTTTATCTTGTTTTTGGCATATGAAAAGAAATATTTCGAATTTCTTTCAATATCACTGATCACTTTTAGGTCCTCTTGTCTCCCGTGAATCCTGTATGAGTCCTTTAGCTTTAGCTAATACTAATATTAATACTAATACTAATACTAATACTAATACTAATACTGATACTAATACTAATACTTATACTAATAC
>NC_091305.1:28355149-28357649 GCF_038502225.1 Cherax quadricarinatus
CTCCCTATCTCTCCTGTCCTCCAGTGTCGTCAGGTTGATTTCCCTTATCCTCTCCTCGTAGGACATACCTCTTAGTTCTGGGACTAGTCTTGTTGCAAACCTTTGCACTTTCTCTAGTTTCTTTACGTGCTTGGCTAGGTGTGGGTTCCAAACTGGTGCCGCATACTCCAATACGGGCCTAACGTACACGGTGTACAGGATCCTGAACGATTCCTTATTAAGATGTCGGAATGCTGTTCTGAGGTTTGCTAGGATCCCATATGCTGAAGCCGTTATTTGGTTGATGTGAGCTTCAGGAG
This sequence comes from Cherax quadricarinatus, assembly GCF_038502225.1. NCBI lineage: Eukaryota > Metazoa > Arthropoda > Malacostraca > Decapoda > Parastacidae > Cherax > Cherax quadricarinatus. The sequence continues at coordinate 28,355,449 of NC_091305.1, forward strand.
ATGTGCCTGGTGTTATACTCACCCCAAGATCTTTTTCCTTGACTGAGGTTTGTAGTCTCTGGCCCCCTAGACTGTACTCCGTCTGCGGTCTTCTTTGCCCTTCCCAATCTTCATGACTTTGCACTTGGTGGGATTGAACTCCAGGAGCCAATTGCTGAACCAGGTCTGCAGCCTGTCCAGATCCCTTTGTAGTTCTGCCTGGTCTTCGATCGAATGAATTCTTCTCATCAACTTCACGTCATCTGCAAACAGGGACACCTCAGAGTCTATTCCTTCCGTCATGTCGTTCACAAATACCAGAAACAGCACTGGTCCTAGGACTGACCCCTGTGAGACCCCGCTGGTCACAGGTGCCCACGCTGACACCTCGCCACGTACCATGACTCGCTGCTGTCTTCCTGACAAGTATTCCCTGATCTATTGTAGTGCCTTCCCTGTTATCCCTGCTTGGTTCTCCAGTTTTTGCACTAATCTCTTGTGTGGAACTGTGTCAAACGCCTTCTTGCAGTCCAAGAAAATGCAATCCACCCATCCCTTTCTCTCTTGTCTTCCTGCTTTCACCATGTCATAGAACTCCAGTAGGTTTGTGACACAGGATTTTCCGTCCCTGAAACCATGTTGGCTGCTGTTAATGAGATCATTCCTTTCTAGGTATTCCACAACTCTTCTCCTGATAATCTTCTCCATGACTTTGCATACTACACTGGTCTGTAGTTTAGTGCTTCATGTCTGTCTCCTTCCGTTATGTAATCACTTCTCCGCTGTCTCCTCTCTCCAGCTCATCAAAATTCCATCGATTTTTGATCAACAGTGCCACTCCTCCACCCCACCCTGTTCCCTCTGTCTTTCCTCAGGATCTGGTATCCCGTTGGAAAGATGGCATCTGTTATCATACCTGTGTGTGTGTGTGTGTGTGTGTGTGTGTGTGTGTGTGTGTGTGTGTGTGTGTGTTTGTGTGTGTTTGTGTGTGTGTGTGTTTGTGTGTGTGTGTGTGTGTGTCAGTGTGTGTGTGCGTGTCTGTGTGTGTGTGTGTGTACTCACCTATTTGTGGTTGCAGGGGTCGAGACTCAGCTCCTGGCCCCGCGCGCGCGCGCGCGCGCGTGTGTGTGTGTGTGTGTGTGTGTGTGTGTGTGTGTGTGTGTGGGTGTGTGTGTGTGTTTGTACGTGTGTGTGTGTTTGTATGTGTGTGTGTGTGTGTGTGTTTGTGTGTGTGTGTAATCACCTAGTTGAGTTTGAGGGTGTCGAGTCAGGCTCCTGGCCCGCCTCTTCACTGATCGCTACTAGGTCCTCTCCCTGAGCCGTGAGCTTTATCATACCTCTGCTTAAAGCTATGTATGGATCCTGCCTCCACTACATCGCTTCCCAAACTATTCCACTTACTGACTACTCTGTGGCTGAAGAAATACTTCCTAACATCCCTGTGATTCATCTGTGTCTTCAGCTTCCAACTGTGTCCCAACTGTGTCCAACTGTGTGTGTGTGTGTGTGTGTGTGTGTGTGTGTGTGTGTGTGTGTGTGTGTGTGTTTGTGTGTGTGTGTGTGTTTGTGTGTGTGTGTGTACTCACCTAGTTGTACTCACCTAGTTGAGGTTGAAGGGGTCGAGTCCAAGCTCCTGGCCCCGCCTCTTCACTGGTCGCTACTAGGTCACTCTCCCTGAACCGTGAGCTTTATCATACCTCTGCTTAAAGCTATGTATGGATGTATGTATCGCTTCCCAAACTATTCCACTTCCTGACTACTCTGTGGCTGAAGAAGTACTTCCTAACATCCCAGTTTATGTGTGTGTGTGTGTGTGTAATCACCTAATTGTGGTTGCAGGGGTCGAGACTCAGCTCCTGGCCCCGCGCGCGCGCGCGTGTGTGTGTGTGTGTGTGTGTGTGTATGTATGTATGTGTGTGTGTCTGTGTGTGTGTGTGTGTGTGTGTGTGTGTGTGTGTGTTTGTACGTGTGTGTGTGTGTGTGTGTGTTTGTATGTGTGTGGTGTGTGTGTGTGTGTGTGTGTTTGTGTGTGTGTGTGTACTCACCTAGTTGTACTCACCTAGTTGAGGTTGCAAGGGTCGAGTCCAAGCTCCTGGCCCCGCCTCTTCACTGGTCGCTACTAGGTCACTCTCCCTGAACCGTAAGCTTTATCATACCTCTGCTTAAAGCTATGTATGAATGTATGTATCTCTTCCCAAACTATTCCACTTCCTGACTACTCT
>NC_091305.1:28362649-28442649 GCF_038502225.1 Cherax quadricarinatus
CCACCAGCTTCTATCAACCCTGTGTCTCTCAAGCGGCTGGGGAGACACAAAAGGAAACGAGGTTATTCTCAAGACTTTACCAAAATAGTAAGTTGATTTTCATCCTTCCAACAAAACTATTTTAAGAGGGGGTAGTAGATAGAAAGGGGAGTGGAAATAGGGTGGTAACAAGGGGAGTTGATAGAAAGGAGGGTGGGAGAAGGGTAGTAGATAGGAAGGGGGTTTGAAGAGGGATGGTAACCAGGGTAGTAGATAGAAACGGGGGGTGAGAGAACGTTGGTAAAGAGAGTAGCAAATAGAAAGGGGGTAACGAGGGTAGCATATAGGAAGAGGAGTAGAAGAAGGATGGTAACGAGGGGCAGCTGATAGGAAGAGGGGTAGAAGAAGGATGGTAACGAGGGTAGCAGATAAGAAGACGGGTAGAAGGATGGTAACAAGGGGTAGCAGATCGGAAGAGGGGTAGAAGAAAGATGGTTACGAGGGTAGCAGATAGGAAGAGGAGTAAAAGAAGGATGGTAACGAGGGGCAGCTGATAGGAAGAGGGGTAGAAGAAGGATGATAACGAGGGTAGCAGATAGGAAGGGATGTGGGTGGGAGAGAGAGTTGTTATTGTCGTGTTGCTAGTAGATGGGAGGGAGAGGCGAATGTCTGTTGCATATATGTACAGGGTGTCGTTGAGTGTAGGTGTTTTTCTGCTTGTTTGTCAAGTGCAATTGTGTTATTTTTTTTTTTGCTAGGTCGACACCCAAAACAATTTGTAGGCGCACCACCACACACCTGTCTAATTAGTAGTCCACGGGGAAAGAGAATCGACAGTAGACCTTACCTGTTGAGACAACAAGAGCTAATGTCTACCCTTCGCAAATTCTGTGTTGAAACTGGTGGTGTTCACCTTTTGGTGTGCGTTCAGTCAGGTTGTTCACCCGTTCACTCTTGGTGTTCACTCATGTTTCTCCCTCGGTGTTCACTCCTCTTTTGCACTCGTAGTTTTCAATGATGGTGTTCATTTATCTCGTTCACCTGCGGTGTTCATGTCTGCCGTTCACCCGCGGTGTTCACCCTTGCTGTTCACCCGCGGTGTTCACCCTTGCTGTTCACCCGCACTGTTCATCCTTGCTGTTCACCCGCAGTGTTCACCCTTGCTGTTCACCCACGGTGTTCACCCTTGCTGTTCACCCGCGATGTTCACCTTTGCTGTTCACCCGCTGTGTTCACCCTTGCTGTTCACCCGCGGTGTTCACCCTTGCTGTTCACCCGCGGTGTTCACCCTTGCTGTTCACCCGCGGTGTTCACCCTTGCTGTTCACCCGCAGTGTTCATCCTTGCTGTTCACCCGCGATGTTCACCCTTGCTGTTCACCAGCGGTGTTCACCTTAATATCCTCTCAAACACGTTGCACGTATTTTGATTTCTCTTGCAAGTTAGTACCGTGTTCTTGAGCATATCTCCGTGCCCTTGTGTATGTCACCTGCCTCCATCACCGTGTACTTGCGTCCATCACCGTGTACCTGCGTCCATCACCATGTACTTGTTTCCATCACCGTGTACCTGCGTCCATCACCGTGTACTTCTGTACATCACCGTGCACTTACGTACATTACTATGTACTAGCATTTTTCACCGTGTACTTGCATACATCACCGTGTACTTGCATACATCACCGTGTACTTGCATACATCACCGTGTACTTACATACATCACCGTGTACTTGCATACATCACCGTGTACTTCCATTCATCACCGTGTACTTGCATACATCACCGTGCACTTGCATACATCACCGTGTACTTGCATACATCACCGTGTACTTGCATACATCACCGTGTACTTGCATACATCACCGTGCACTTGCGTACATCACCGTGTACTTGCACCGTGTACTTGCATACATCACCGTGTACTTGCATACATCACCGTGTACTTGCATACATCACCGTGTACTTCCATACATCACCGTGTACTTTCATACATCACCGTGTACTTGCATACATCACCGTGTACTTCCATTCATCTCCGTGTACATACATCACCGTGTACTTGCATACATCACCGTGTACTTTCATTCATCACCGTGTACTTGCATACATCCCCGTGTACTTCCATACATCACCGTGTACTTCCATACATCACTGTGTACTTCCATTCATCACCGTGTACTTCCATACATCACCGTGTACTTGCATACATCACCGTGTACTTGCATACATCACCGTGTACTTGCATACATCACCGTGTACTTACATACATCACCGTGTACTTGCATACATCACCGTGTACTTCCATTCATCACCGTGTACTTGCATACATCACCGTGTACTTGCATACATCACCGTGTACTTGCATACATCACCGTGTACTTGCATACATCACCGTGTACTTGCATACATCACCGTGTACTTGCATACATCACCGTGTACTTCCATACATCACCGTGTACTTCATACCACCGTGTACTTCCATGTACTTGCATACATCACCGTGTACTTGCATACATCACCGTGTACTTGCATATATCACCGTGTACTTCCATCACCGTGTACTTGCTTGCATACATCACCGTGTACTTGCATACATCACCGTGTACTTGCATACATCACCGTGTACTTGCATACATCACCGTGTACTTGCATACATCACCGTGTACTTGCATACATCACCGTGTACTTGCATACATCACCGTGTAATTCCATACATCACCATGTACTTGCATACATCACCGTGTACTTGCATACATCACCATGTACTTGCATACATCACCGTGTACTTGCATACATCACCGTGTACTTGCATACATCACCGTGTACTTGCATACATCACAGTGTACTTGCATACATCACCGTGTACTTGCATACATCACCGTGTACTTCCATACATCACCGCATACATCACCGTGTACTTGCATACATCACCGTGTACTTGCTTGCATACATCACCGTGTACTTGCATACATCACCGTGTACTTGCATCACACTTGCATACATCACCGTGTACTTGCATACATCACCGTGTACTTGCATACATCACCGTGTACTTGCATACATCACCGTGTACTTCCATACATCACCGTGTACTTGCATACATCACCGTGTACTTGCATACATCACCGTGTACTTGCATACATCACCGTGTACTTCCATACATCACCGTGTACTTGCATACATCACCGTGTACTTGCATACATCACCGTGTACTTGCATACATCACCGTGTACTTGCATACATCACCGTGTACTTGCATACATCACCACCGTGTACTTGCATACATCACCGTGTACTTGCATACATCACCGTGTACTTCCATACATCACCGCATACATCATCGTGTACTTGCATACATCACCGTACTTGCATACATCACCGTGTACTTGCATACATCACCTTGTACTTCCATACATCACCGTGTAATTCCATACATCACCGTGTACTTGCATACATCACCGTGTACTTGCATACATCACCGTATACTTGCATACATCACCGTGTACTTGCATACATCACCGTGTACTTGCATACATCACCGTGTACTTGCATACATCACCGTGTACTTGCATACATCACCGTGTACTTGCATACATCACCGTGTACTTGCATACATCACCGTGTACTTGCATACATCACCGTGTACTTGCATACATCACCGTGTACTTGCATACATCACCGTGTACTTGCATACATCACCGTGTACTTGCATATATCACCGTGTACTTGCATTCATCACCGTATACTTGCATACATCACCGTGTACTTCCATACATCACCGTGTACTTGCATACATCACCGTGTACTTGCATACATCACCGTGCACTTGCATACATCACCGTGTACGTGTACTTGCATACATTACCGTGTACTTGCATACATCACCGTGTAATTCCATACATCACCGTGTACTTGCATACATCACCGTGTACTTCCATGCATCACCGTGTACTTGCATACATCACCGTGTACTTGCATACATCACCGTGTACTTGCATACATCACCGTGTACTTGCATACATCACCGTGTAATTCCATACATCACCGTGTACTTGCATACATCACCGTGTACTTGCATACATCACCGTGTACTTGCATACATCACCGTGTACTTGCATACATCACCGTGTACTTGCATACATCACCGTGTACTTGCATACATCACCGTGTACTTGCATACATCACCGTGTACTTGCATACATCACCGTGTACTTGCATTCATCACCGTATACTTGCATACATCACCGTGTACTTGCATACATCACCGTGTACTTGCATACATCACCGTGTACTTCCATACATCACCGTGTACTTGCATACATCACCGTGTACTTGCATACATCACCGTGTACTTGCATACATCACCGTGTACTTGCATACATCACCGTGTACTTGTATACATCACCGTGTACTTGCATACATCACCGTGTACTTGCATACATCACCGTGTACTTGCATACATCACCGTGTACTTGCATACATCACCGTGTACTTGCATTCATCACCGTGTACTTGCATACATCACCGTGTACTTCCATACATCACCGTGTACTTGCATACATCACCGTGTACTTGCATACATCACCGTGCACTTGCATACATCACCGTGTACGTGTACTTGCATACATTACCGTGTACTTGCATACATCACCGTTTAATTCCATACATCACCGTGTACTTGCATACATCACCGTGTACTTCCATGCATCACCGTGTACTTGCATACATCACCGTGTACTTCCATACATCACCGTGTACTTCCATACATCACCGTGTACTTGCATACATCACCGTGTACTTGCATACATCACCGTGTACTTGCATACATCACCGTGTACTTGCATACATCATCGTGTACTTGCATACATCACCGTGTACTTGCATACATCACCGTATACTTGCATACATCACCGTATACTTGCATACATCACCGTGTACTTGCATGCATCACCGTGTTCTTGCAACCAATTACAGTTGGTGTCCCACAGGGAAGTGTCCTTGGCCCTCTTCTCTTTCTCCTATACATAAATGACCTTCCAAATGCTTCGCAATTACTCAAACCCACACTATTTGCAGATGACACTACATACGTCTTCTCTCACCCGAGCCCAGTCACACTAGCCAATACTGTAAATACCGAATTACAGAAAATATCTACCTGGATGAGGACTAACAAACTTACACTAAACATTGACAAAACCTACTTCATTCAGTTTGGCAACAGAGCTACAGATGTCCCTCTTAACATAATGATAAACGGATCACCTATCACAAAGCTAACAGAGGGAAAATTCTTAGGAATCCACCTTGATAATAGACTCAAATTTCATACACATATACAACAAATTTCTAAGAAAATTTCCAAGACTGTAGGCATACTATCGAAGATACGGTACTATGTTCCACAGTCAGCCCTCCTGGCCCTATATCACTCTCTTATTTACCTCTATCTCACCTATGGAATTTGTGCATGGGGCTCAACAACAATTAACCATCTCAGACCACTAATTACCCAACAAAAGGCTGCAGTTAGAATGATAACAAATTCTCACTACAGGCAGCACACTCCACCAATATTCAATACACTAAACCTACTCACCATACAAAACATCCATACTTATTACTGCACCTATTACATACATAGAACACTTAACTCTGATATTAACCCTCCCCTCAAACATCTCCTTGCCAACCTCAACAGAACACATGACCATAACACAAGGCACAGATCACTCTTTGATGTTCCTCGTGTTCATCTCACGCTATGCAAAAACTCAATGCACATAAAAGGCCCTAAAATCTGGAATTCATTACCTGTAAATATAAAAGAAACACTACCTGTTTATAAATTCAAGTCTCTACTCAAAGATCACTTACTCACCCAAAACCAAATAAATACTGAATAACTGAACCTTATAAATTGTATATCTTAAATGTTTCTCACAATTATATCACATAAATGTTAAACCTAAAACCGAATCTAACTTTATTATTTTTTAAATACACTACCTAACAGAATCCTTCATATGACCTGTCTTTGTAATACTCACTTGTGCTTTATAGTAATCTGTTTACATTAATGTTTTATCACTGACTTCATCATTGCTTAGTTAATCTTAAGTTAATTTTAAGCCAGCCCGTAATGCTATGCATAGTATAAGTGGCTTTGGCATACTGCTCTTATCTGTATTTTTTTTTGTACCTCTGTATGTGTGCACAAATTTATAATAAATAAATAAATAAATACATCACCGTGTACTTGCATACATCACCATATACTTGCGCACATCACCGTGTACTTGCATACATCACCGTGTACTTGCATACATCACCGTGTACTTGCATACATCACCGTGTACTTGCATACATCACCGTGTACTTGCATACATCACCGTGTACTTGCATACATCACCGTGTACTTGCATACGTCACCGTGTACTTGCATACATCACCGTGTACTTGCATACATCACCGTGTACTTGCATACATCACCGTATACTTGCATACATCACCGTGTACTTGCATACATCACCATGTACTTGCATACATCACCGTGTACTTGCATACATCACCATGTACTTGCATACATCATCGTGTACTTGCATACATCACCGTGTACTTGCATACATCACCGTGTACTTGCATACATCACCGTGTACTTCCATCACATACTTGCATACATCACCGTGTACTTGCATACATCACAATGTACTTGCATACATCATCGTGTACTTGCATACATCACCGTGTACTTGCATACATCACCGTGTACTTGCATACATCACCGTGTACTTGCATACATCACCGTGTACTTGCATACATCACCGTGTACTTGCATACATCACCGTGTACTTGCATACATCACCGTGTACTTGCATACATCACCGTGTACTTGCATACATCACCGTGTACTTGCATACATCACCGTGTACTTGCATACATCACCGTGTACTTGCATACATCACCGTGTACTTGCATACATCACCGTGTACTTGCATACATCACCGTGTACTTGCATACATCACCGTGTACTTGCATACATCACCGTGTACTTGCATACATCACCGTGTACTTGCATACATCACCGTGTACTTGCATACATCACCGTCGTGTACTTGCATACATCACCGTGTACTTCCATACATCACCGTGTACTTCCATACATCACCGTGTACTTGCATACATCACCGTGTACTTGCATACATCACCGTATACTTGCATACATCACCGTGTACTTGCATACATCACCGTGTACTTGCATACATCACCGTGTACTTGCATACATCACCGTGTACTTGCATACATCACCGTGTACTTGCATACATCACCGTGTACTTGCATACATCACCGTGTACTTGCATACATCACCGTGTACTTGCATACATCATCGTGTACTTGCATATATCACCGTGTACTTGCATACATCACCGTGTACTTGCATACATCACCGTGTACTTGCATACATCACCGTGTACTTGCATACATCACCGTATACTTGCATACATCACCGTGTACTTGCATACATCACCGTGTACTTGCATACATCACCGTGTACTTGCATACATCACCGTGTACTTCCATACATCACCGTGTACTTGCATACATCACCGTGTACTTGCATACATCACCGTGTACTTGCATACATCACCGTGTACTTGCATACATCACCGTGTACTTGCATACATCACCGTGTACTCGCGTATAACCATTCGTTCTCCTCTCTCCCCCTCCCCCATTTTTTCATTGTTCTTCTCGCCCGTTCTTCAGCGTTACTCAAAAAGCTTTTCTTTTTTTCACTGCCGGCTTTTGTTGAGAACACTGCAATTTGCATCATTGTTATGGTTTTGTTCATTTTTGTTGTTGTTGTTGGCGAGTTGTGAAAAAAATTTTAAAGCTACGATGTTCTTCAGCTTAGTTCATATATTTCCATGTATATTATTTTAACATAGACTGTTTTGTCATAGCAAGGAGTGTCTAATTTTTCTAATATAGCTCAGGCAATCAGGCTGTTTGTACACTTAAGACAGTCATACCTGTGGCCGGTTTCAATTGTTTGTTTAACCCAGCAGCCCAGGCTAATACCAGGCTTTATTTTCTTCTTGATTGCCTATTCAACCAAGCTGTTGCTCTTGGCAGCCATCTAGTGCACATAGCCATCACAGCCTGGTTGATCTGGCACTTAGCAGAGACAGTGGGCCAGTTTCCTCTTGAAAACTTGTGCGTTTACTATATACCAACAGTGTTTCTGACATCTGCTAGTAGCAAGTTGAAGAGTTTTGGACTACGGATGTTGATACAGTGTTCGCTTATTGTACCTGTAACTTACGTGCTTTTCACTGTTTTTTTTTTCTTCTCTGGCTCCCATACAAAAGTGGGTTGAATAGCTATTTTTTATTAGAGGGCTTGGGTTTGAGAAAGACTTACCTAGTACTGTACGTCAGGGACGCCTATCCAACCTATCCAGAAGTGAGGAAGATGCCTGGCGGCGCATGCGCAGGGTATAGCTAAGACTTGGGCTAGGAGCTTGCTTATAAATGGTATTAGAAATTATATTCTAATACCATTTATAAGCAGTAGTGCTGCTGACAGTATAGGCCAGTAGGCCTGCTGCAGTGTTCCTCCTTTCTTCTTTGAGGTGAAGGTCTTCAAATATCTTACGTGTATAAATTATAAGGTATCATTTCTTTACTCCAAAGAATGCATTTAATTATTTTTTTAGTCATTCCCAGTGTTTAAATTCTAAATTGGTTCAGTGAGGGCATTAAATGCTCTCTTTTTCCTGCCCTGATATTTTTCTGCCTTGAATGAAACCAGTGAAATCAGTGTACTAGTGTAATCAACGCAGAACAATGTTGTACACGAGAGACAGCTTAAGTGATTTGAATAGTGTCATCCATGATATTATTTCTCTCGTTTATAAACTCCTCATTATTAACCTTGTCCCTTAATAAAACCTCTTGACTATTGACAGCGGCGTGCCATTTATATCAACTAAATATGTACAAGTTGTTGCCCGCTCCGTCAAAGGTAATATTGAATTGTGTCAATACATGCGACTGAAATAATACAAAGTGCGACGTAAAGCTTTTAAATGTTATATCGAGTTGAAAAAGATAGGAAATTAGGCCCTATACCGCTCAAAACTAATTTATATCCTCCACTAAGAACCTGCAACTTTCAAATTTGAAGCCAGTCCAAAAAGTCATTCTCTAGTTAATTCGAAACTCTGTATAAAATATACCAGTACTTGAAGTTTGAAGCCGCTCGGAAATTAAATTATCAAGTTATCGAAGCTAACAGAATGAAGCATCACAGATTATCACGTGAAACTCCGTATTTCCATTTTGAAAATGGAAATACGTGAGGAAAAAAATGAGAAAATGGAACTTAAAACAAAATCAATCCCAACTTTTCTCTAAGTAAGTTTCATTAAGGTTTAAAGCCGGTCGGAAGAGATATTCTGTAGTTATTTCACGGAAACTAATTTAATGATATAGACAAAATAAGTTATAGAGTTTTATAACAAGTGCGACACTTCCTCTTAGAAAAACACATCAGCATTGAAGGTTTGAAGTCGATTAGAAGAGGCATTCTTCAGTTATCGCCGAGACTGAATAAGTTCCTAGTTTTTAAATAATTTTTTTTATATATTAATCAATATGCTTAGCTACGTAAAATAATCTTATTGAGCAGCATCCTGTCAAAGACTGAGACACTCGTGCAGCATCTTGGAAATCTTTACTGAAGAAACGTTTCGCCAGCCAGTGACTTCTTCAGTTGGACTGAAGAAGCCACTGACTGGCGAAACGTTTCCGCTAGAAAGATTCCCAGATGTTGCACAAGTGTCTCTCATTCTTCAACTTGTGGGTCTTTTAAACTCTTTATACCACAATATTCCGTCAGTATGACGCACCAGCCGTTAAATATTGGTAATATTGGTAATAATGGTAAAATTACCAACAAAATGTTAAGTAAATAGACACATATGTAATTAATGTAATATTTTATTATGGCAACTTTGCATGACGATGCTCCTGGAGACTGAACGTTGCCACAACCAAATGTCACATTAGTTGCATTTGTGTCCATTTACCTAATATTTAACGTGATATAAAGGGGAAAATTGCATAGTTTTACACACACAATTGTCAGAATGATTCAGGTACACACTACAAGAACATCAGTGTTCGAAGCAACGCAAAATTGGCTTCGTTATCGCATGAACGCGAAATTTTAGGAATAGGCTAAATAACCTTGAGCGTAGGACACCTCTACACATGTCAATAGTTACACGAAAACTTCACGTCAGTAGGATAAACCGGAGTTGAAAAGTTGCACATGTATGGTATACAATACCGACAGTTGTTAGGCAAGACACATATGCCACAGTTAGGTATCTCCATATTGTTTCAGACTATGAAACAATGCTCTTCTCCAGACTGAGGGACTGACCACCTCAAAACTTTAAGGGTGATGGACTGATTACATCGTCTTCAAGTATTTTCTGCTTCTATCAACTTTTCTGTACTTGACTGAAGAAGCCTACTGTGTAGGCGAAACGTTTCGAAATAAAGATACCTAACTGTTGCATGTGTGTCTTGCCTAACAACCTGTCGGTATTTTATACCATTTTAATGTTCAATACCGACAGTGTTGATAATCTTCATTTTTGAGCTCTTCACCAGCTACAAGGCTGAGGGAATGATTACCTCATCTTTTGTGTATATTTCTACTGCCTTCCATTTATGTCCTTGAATTTGTGTTGATAAAGCCACTGGATGGCGAAACGTCTAAAATAAGGACACCCTGATGTGGCACATGTGTCAAATTCTTCTTCAGGGTTGAAAGTTGTAACCGATCGAATGAGGCGTTTTCAAGTTTTACCAACGAAAGTAACTAGGATATTTGAAGGAATAAAAAAAAAGCTTGAAGATAGCCCTGAGGAGGGATGTTTAATTAAGTTCTGGAGCTTAATGCTGACCTAATAAATGCTTGCGTTGTGTCGTTAGATTCTTGCTACTGCCTCCTCGCTTCGCTGCTCCTGCCTACCGGGAAAAAAAATGGGAAATGAGTCAGTCGGTGGGTAGATCACGGAATGTCCGCCCATTGAAAGGCCCCAGTCACGCACTGTCGTAAATGATAACAAAAATAAAATAAAAAGCAAATTTTGTAATCTCATCGCACAGATATTTCCGATTTGTGCTCCTGGCTGTGAGGTGTTTACACACCCAGTGAGTCTCTCTCTCTCTCTCTCTCCTGGGTACATCTAACCCATGTGATATATTTTAGTTACACTGGCTTTCCCAGGGACCGAGTCATAAAAAAACCCACAAACAAACCCACAAGTGAAGGTTTAAACCTTGATAAAGGTATATATATATATATATATATATATATATATATATATATATATATATATATATATATATATATATATATATATATATATATAAATATTGTGGTAGAAGGTTGGTAGACAGCAACCACCCAGGGAGGTACTACCGTCCTGCCAAGTGAGTGTAAAACGAAAGCCTGTAATTGTTTTACATGATGGTAGGATTGCTGGTGTCCATTTTTCTGTCTCATAAACATGTAAGATTTCAGGTACGTCTTGCTACTTCTACTTACACTTAGGTCACACTACACATACATGTACAAGCATATATATATACACACCCCTCTGGGTTTTCTGCTATTTTCTTTCTAGTTCTTGTTCTTGTTTATTTCCACTTATCTCCATGAGGAAGTGGAACAGAATTCTTTCTCCGTAAGCCATGCGTGTTGTAAGAGGCGACTAAAATGCCAGGAACAAGGGGCTAGTAACCCCTTCTCCTGTATAAATTACTAAATTTGAAAAGAGAAACTTTTGTTTTTCTTTTTGGGCCACCCTGCCTCGGTGGGATACGGCCGGTTTGTTGAAAGAAAGAAAGAAATATATATATATATATATATATATATATATATATATATATATATATATATATATATATATATATATATATACGTATATAAGAAGATGGAATGTTCTTTCATCGTGGCCGCGAAAATAATTATGCAAGTAGTTTAAGATTTTCTTGATTCCTTGGAGCGGCAATTCAGTCCAGTCGATTGAGAGGGGAAAATTGTGCCCGGCAAGCGAGCATCCCCCTGTCGGTCCTGGACCCAAGCGTGAGTATACCCCTGTCGGTCTTGGACCCAAGCGTGAGTATCCCCCTGTCAGTCTTGGACCCAAGCGTGAGTATACCCCTGTCGGTCTTGCACCCAAGTGTGAATATCCCCCTATCGGTCCTGGAGCCAAGCGTATCCCCCCTGTCGGTCCGGGACCCAAGAATACCAGGTATTGTAGGGAGCGCCGATACCTATTTTTTTCTCTTTTCATTCATTTCTTTGCCCCTGAGTTTATCCCAGTCTTCCAAGTGTTACCACAACACACCTTTCTGGAGAAGTAAGAGCTGTGCGGGCTTACCACTTGTTTTAAATAATAACCAAAATAATAATAATAAAAAATAATATTAATATTAATTACAACTACAACATCAACAGCAACAATAATAATAATAACAATAATAATAATAATAAAAATAATAATAATAATAATAATAATAATAATAATAATAATAATAATAATTAATAATCTGTAGAGATTCGTGGTGTGGGTTTAAAGAAACTCTTCCCGTCAACTAGCGTGCTCTATCTCTCTCACTTGCTCTCTCGTTGGCTCTATTACCCTCTCTCTCTCTCTCTCTCTCTCTCTCTCTCTCTCTCTCTCTCTCTCTCTCTCTCTCTCTCTCTCTCTCTCTCTCTCTCTCTCTCTCTCTCTCTCTCTCTATGATAAACTCGCCTCCGTGTTACACACTTATTTATCTTCTGCATAATATATTGTGCTGTGATGAGGCAGGAATCGAGAAGGCGAGCCACGGCAAGCACCTGGTCACTGGAGGCACGGCAGCAGCAGCACCTGGTCACTGGAGGCACGGCAGCAGCAGCACCTGGTCACTGGAGGCACGGCAGCAACAGCACCTGGTCACTGGAGGCACGGCAGCAGCAGCACCTGGTCACTGGAGGCACGGCAGCAGCAGCACCTGGTCGCTGGAGGCACGGCAGCAGCAGCACCTGGTCACTGGAGACACGGCAGCAGCAGCACCTGGTCGCTGGAGGCACGGCAGCAGCAGCACCTGGTCACTGGAGGCACGGCAGCAGCAGCACCTGGTCACTGGAGGCACGGCAGCAACAGCACCTGGTCACTGGAGGCACGGCAGCAGCAGCACCTGGTCACTGGAGGCACTGCAGCAGCAGCACCTGGTCACTGGAGGCACGGCAGCAGCAGCACCTGGTCACTGGAGGCACTGCAGCAACAGTACCTGGTCACTGGAGGCACGGCAGCAGCAGCACCTGGTCGCTGGAGGCACGGCAGCAGCAGCACCTGGTCACTGGAGGCACGGCAGCAGCAGCACCTGGTCACTGGAGGCACGGCAGCAGCAGCACCTGGTCACTGGAGGCACGGCAACAGCAGCACCTGGTCGCTGGAGGCACGGCAGCAGCAGCACCTGGTCTCTGGAGGCACGGCAGCAGCAGCACCTGGTCGCTGGAGGCACGGCAGCAGCAGCACCTGGTCACTGGAGGCACTGCAGCAGCAGCACCTGGTCGCTGGAGGCACGGCAGCAGCAGCACCTGGTCACTGGAGGCACGGCAGCAGCAGCACCTGGTCACTGGAGGCACGGCAGCAGCAGCACCTGGTCACTGGAGGCACTGCAGCAGCAGCACCTGGTCACTGGAGGCACGGCAGCAGCAGCACCTGGTCACTGGAGGCACGGCAGCAGCAGCACCTGGTCACTGGAGGCACGGCAGCAGCAGCACCCGGTCACTGGAGGCACAGCAGTAGCAGCACCTGGTCACTGGAGGCATGGCAGCAACAGCACCTGGTCACTGGAGACACGGCAGCAACAGCACCTGGTTACTGGAGGCACATCAGCAACAGCACCTGGTCACTGGAGGCACAGCAGTAGCAGCAGATGGTCACTGGAGGCACAGCAGTAGCAGCACCTAGTCACTGGAGGCACGGCAGCAGCAGCACCTGGTCAATGGAGGCACGGCAGCAGCAACACCTGGCCTCTGGAGACACGGCACCATCACCTGGTCACTGAAGACATGGCACCATCACCTGGTCACCGGAGACACCATCACCTGGCCACTGGAGACACGGCACCATTACCTGGTCACGGGAGACACGGCACCATCACCTGGTCACTGGAAACACAGCACCAACACCTAGTTACTGGAGACACGGCACCATCACCTGGTCACTGGAGACACGGCACCAACACCTGGTCACTGGAGACACGGCATCATCACCTGGTCACTGGAGACACGGCGTCATCACTTGGTCACTGGAGACACGGCACCATCACCTGGTCACCGGGGACACGGCACCATCACCTGGTCACTGGAAACACGGCACCAACACTTCGTCACTCGAGACACGGCACCATCATCTACTCACCGGAAGCACTGTACCATCACCTTGTCACCGGGGACACGGCACCATCACCTCGTAACTGGTGACACGGCATCATCACCTGGTCACTGGAGACACGGCACCATCACCTTGTCACCGGGGACACGGCACCATCACCTCGTCACTGGTGACACGGCATCATCGCCTGGTCACTGGAGACACGGCACCATCACCTGGTCACCGGGGACACGGCACCATCACCTTGTCACTGGAAACACGGCACCAACACTTCGTCACTCGAGACACGGCACCATCATCTACTCACCGGAGGCACGGCACCATCACCTTGTCACCGGGGACACGGCACCATCACCTGGTCACTGGAGACACGGCACCATCACCTGGTCACTGGAGACATGGCACCAACACCTGGTCACCGGAGACACGGCACCATCACCTGTTCACCGGAGACACGGCACCATCACCTAGTCACCGGAGACACGGCATCATCACCTGGTCACTGGAGACACGGCATCATTACCTGGTCACTGGAGACACGGCACCATCACTTGGTCACCGGAGACACGGCACCAACACCTGGTCACCGGAGACACGGCATCATCACCTGGCCACCGGAGACACTGCACCATCACCTGGTCACTGGAGACACGGCACCAACACCTGGTGACCGGAGACACTGCATCATCACCTGGTCATTGGAGACACGATACCATCACCTGGTCACTGGAGAAACGGCACCATCACCTGGTCACTGGAGAAACGGCACCAACACTTGGTCACCGGAGACACGGCATCATCACCTGGTCGCTGGAGACACGGCGCTATCACCTGTTCACCGGAGACACGGCACCATCACCTGTTCACCGGAGACACGGCACCATCACTTGGTCACCGGAGACACGGCACCAACACCTGGTCACTGGAGACACGGCATCATTACCTGGTCACGGGAGACACGGCGTCATCACCTGGTCACTGGAGACACGGCACCAACACCTGGTGACCGGAGACACTGCATCATCACCTGGTCATTGGAGACACGACACCATCACCTGGTCACTGGAGAAACGGTACCATCACCTGGTCACTGGAGAAACGGCACCAACACTTGGTCACCGGAGACACGGCATCATCACCTGGTCGCTGGAGACACGGCGCTATCACCTGGTCACCGGAGACACGGCACCATCACCTGGTCACTGGAGACACAGCACAATCACCTGGTCACTGGAGACACAGCACCATCACCTGGTCACTGGAGACACAGCACCATCACCTGGTCACTGGAGACACAGCACCATCACCTGGTCACTTGAGACACGGCACCATCACCTGGTCACTGGAGACACAGCACCATCACCTGGTCACTGGAGACACAGCACCATCACCTGGTCACTGGAGACACAGCACCATCACCTGGTCACTGGAGACACGACACCATCACCTGGTCACTGGAGACACGGCACCATCACCTGGTCACTGGAGACACAGCACCATCACCTGGTCACTGGAGACACAGCACCATCACCTGGTCACTGGAGACACAGCACCATCACCTGGTCACTGGAGACACAGCACCATCACCTGGTCACTGGAGACACAGCACCATCACCTGGTCACTGGAGACACAGCACCATCACCTGGTCACTGGAGACACAGCACCATCACCTGGTCACCGGAGACACAGCACCATCACCTGGTCACTGGAGACAAAACACCATTACCTGGTCACTGGAGACACAGCACCATCACCTGGTCACTGGAAACACAGCACCATCACCTGGTCACTGGAGACACAGCACCATCACCTGGTCACTGGATACACAGCACCATCACCTGGTCACTGGAGACACAGCACCATCACCTGGTCACTGGAGACACAGCACCATCACCTGGTCACTACTCAGAGGCTGTAAGACGTGCCTTATCAGAACCTTGGCAGTAAGTGGCCCTCCTTCCCTGCGTACCAACAACCTAGCCCAATTAATGCAGGGACAGACTCTCTCTCTCTCTCTCTCTCTCTCTCTCTCTCTCTCTCTCTCTCTCTCTCTCTCTCTCTCTCTCTCTCTCTCTCTCTCTCTTTCTCTTTCTCTATCTATCTATCTCTCTCTATCTCTCTCTCTCTCATGGAACGAAGCAGGCTAGAAAAAATGATGAGGCGAATTAGGAAAGCTAAAAAAGAGAATGATTTGTAAATAAAAGCTGTGAAAGTTATAAAAAAATGTGTGACAGCTTTTAAACACACACACACACACACACACACACACACACACACACACACACACACAATCTGATAATTTACTTTCTAAGTGCTGTCAGTCTTTATCTTAGAAAGCAAACAAGCTGTCAGCACTTATTCACAAAGCTTTATATTTCTTTTCCTTTATATCCTCTAGTTATCCTTATCTTTCTTCCTACCTTGTTTCTTTCCTTGCTCATTGAGAGAGTGAGAGAGTGAGAGAGAGAGAGAGACTCTGGTGCTCAGCCTCCCGTCGTGTGTGCTTACTCTAATTATATGCATAATTAAAGGTTATTTAGGTAATTAACCTTGTTTATCATGTTGTGTGTCCATTATATGGCTTCATTTTCCGGGAGTTTGACATCCAGGGAAAGTTATAGCGAGGGGTTGTTGTTGTTGTTGTTGTTGTTGTTGTTGTTGTTGTTGTTGTTGTTGTTGTTGTTGTTGTTGTTGTTGTGGTTCTTGTTGGTACTGGTGTTGATGTTGTTGCTGCTGCTATTGTTGATATTACTGTTGTTGTTGTTGTTGTTGGTGTGGCTGCTGTTGTTGGTGGGGGTGTGACTGCTGTTGTTGTTGGTGGTGTGGCTGCTGTTGTTGATGTGGCTGCTGTTGTTGGTGATGTGGCTGCGTTTGTTGGTGTGGCTAAATTTTGCTGTTGGTGTGGCTGTAGGTAGTGGTGGTGGTATTGTAGTGTTGATGGTGCTGTAGTTGTTGTTGCAACGGTGTTTATGTTGTCCCTCCGCTGTTGACCACCAGGGTAACGGGCAAGATCCTCCGTTGCCCTAAGAAATGGGTTCAGGTCCTCCGTTGCCCTAAGCAATGGGTTCAAGTCCTCCGTTGCCCTAAGCAGTGGGTTCAGGTCCTCCGTTGCCAATCAGAGCAACGGGCCAGGTTCTCCGTTGACCTAAGCAACGGGTTCAGGTCCTCCGTTACCAATCAGAGCAACGGGGCGAGGCCTCCGTTGAACATCGGAGCAATGGTCCTGAGATGACCGTTGCTGCCTGCCATTTACTGGTGTGCAGGCAGCCAGCAGCCTCGCCAACGGGAAATTTATAAGGCGTGTTAAAACTCGCTTCCTGGCGTGTGTCCTCGCTAAATTTTGTTTATTGGAGACTTTGAGGGGAATATTTTTCTTGGTGTGTGTATGTAGGAGGGGAGGGGAGGCGCATTGAGGTCGGGGAGGTGGTACTGCACTGAGGAAGAAGGTGGGTGCGGTTGTACTGAGGTGGGGAGGTGGTACTGCATTGAGGGGGATGGTGGGTGGGGTGGTATGGAGGTTTAGAGGGGGTTGCCATGAGGTGCGGCTGCGCTGGGAGGAGGGGTTGCATTGAGGTGAAGAGATGGGGATCTATTCAGGTAGGGAGGTGGGGTTGTACTGAGAGGGAGAACTGAACTGGGGTTGCACTGAGGAGGAGGGGGTTGTATTGAAAAGATGGGGGTAGATTAGGTTGTATTGAGGAGGGGAGGGTTATACTGGGGTGGGGAGACGAGGTGGGGTGGTATTTAAGGTAGGGGAGACAAGGTGGGTTGGAATAAATTTTAGTTACTGGAAACGAGGTAAGGGGAGGTATTAACGTAGGGGAGAAATTAGAATATGAGAACACTGGTCTTTATAAGAGTTCTTGATCCAAGAAATTGGAGTTACAACCCCCCCTTCTTCCTGATTACCCCCTATTTCCGCAATATGTGTGTGCGTGTGGCTCCTACGGGCTTAGAGCTTCCCCAGTAATAAAATCTCCCGCACCATTTTCCTGGCCATGGTTCTCTGTCATGACCTCAACTGAGCCATGAATAATTAATTTCGTTTAATGACTTAAGTCTTCTAAGTCGTTCTTGTTTCTCCTCTCTGTTAAGTGTGAATCCCCTCACTGTTCCCCTTCTACTGTTAAATGTGACCTTTCTCGTCCTTTCACTCGTTAATCGTGGCCTCTAACTCCTGTTACCCTCACTCGTTAAATGTGCCCCCTCTCTCCGATCATCCGTTAAATGTGTCCCCTCTCTCCGATCATCTGTTAAATGTGTCCCCTCTCTCCGATCATCCGTTAAATGTGTCCCCTCTCTCCGATCATCTGTTAAATGTTTCCCCTCTCTCCGATCATCCGTTAAATGTGTCCCCTCTCTCCGATCATCTGTTAAATGTTTCCCCTCTCTCCGATCATCCGTTAAATGTGTCCCCTCTCTCCGATCATCTGTTAAATGTGCCCCTCTCTCCGATCATCTGTTAAATGTGCCCCCTCTCCCCGATCATCTGTTAAATGTGTCCCCTCTCTCCAATCATCCGTTAAATGTGTCCCCTCTCTCCGATCATCTGTTAAATGTGTCCCCTCTCTCCGATCATCTGTTAAATGTGTCCCCTCTCTCCGATCATCCGTTAAATGTGTCCCCTCTCTCCGATCATCTGTTAAATGTTTCCCCTCTCTCCGATCATCCGTTAAATGTGTCCCCTCTCTCCGATCATCTGTTAAATGTTTCCCCTCTCTCCGATCATCCGTTAAATGTGTCCCCTCTCTCCAATCATCCGTTAAATGTTTCCCCTCTCTCCGATCATCCGTTAAATGTTTCCCCTCTCTCCAATCATCCGTTAAATGTGTCCCCTCTCTCCGATCATCTGTTAAATGTTTCCCCTCTCTCCGATCATCCGTTAAATGTGTCCCCTCTCTCCGATCATCTGTTAAATGTTTCCCCTCTCTCCGATCATCTGTTAAATGTGCCCCCTCTCTCCGATCATCTGTTAAATGTTTCCCCTCTCTCCGATCATCTGTTAAATGTGCCCCCTCTCTCCAATCATCCGTTAAATGTTTCCCCTCTCTCCGATCATCCGTTAAATGTTTCCCCTCTCTCCAATCATCCGTTAAATGTGTCCCCTCTCTCCGATCATCCGTTAAATGTGTCCCCTCTCTCCGATCATCCGTTAAATGTGTCCCCTCTCTCCGATCATCTGTTATGTGTGTCCCCTCTCTCCCATCATCCGTTAAATATGTTCCCTCTTTCCCATCATCCGTTAAATGTGTCCCCTCTCTCCGATCCTCCATTAAATGTGACCTCTCTCTCTCTCTCCTCTCCCACATCAACAAACGCCCTCCTCTTCCTCTTTCTCCCCTCTCCCTCCTCCTCTTCTTCTTCTCGTCTTCCTCCTCTCTCCTCCTCCTCTTCCTCCTCCTCTTCCTCCTCCTCCTCTTCCTCCTTCCCCTCCTCCTCCTCCTCTTCCTCCTCCTCCTACTCTTCCTCTTCCTCCTCGTCCTCCTCTTCCTCTTCCTAATCTTCTACTTCTTCCTCTTCCTCATATCAGGTCCATTTGGTCAACCTAAGAACAAAATGCAGACGTGAAATTTGAATATTCTAAATGTACCGTCAGTGTACCTTTCTCCTGTCAGTGTATGTTTCTCTAGGCAGTGTATCTTTATGCCAGTGTACCTCTCTGTCAGTGTTTCTCTATGAGAGTGTATCTTTATGTCAGTGTATCTCTGTCAGTGTATCTCCATGTCAGTGTATCTCTCTGTCAGTGTACCTCTCCTACCAGTGCATCTCTCTTCTGTTAGTCTATCTCTCCTGTCACTGTCTCTCCCCTGTTCATTTTTTTCCTCACCTTTTTTTTACGCTATGGATTGTAGGATTGCGAGGCTGTGCCAACTGTGTGACTTCATAAATATGTCCATCTCTCGCTTTTATGGAGACATTAACTTCTCAAGTCTTGAAGGAGAGTGATTTTAAAGGGGCATAAAATGTTTGTGTTGGCAGAGTGGGGGTTGGAGGAGAAGGGGGTAAGCTTGATGATATTGCGGGAAGGTGGGGGTAGCGGGTAACGGGTAGAGGGTAGCGGGTAGTGGGTAGCGGGCAGCGGGTAGCGGGTAGTGGGTAGCGGATAGGAGAACAGAGATGGGGAAGAAGTAGGGAGTGGTAAGGCGGGTACTGGGAGGATAGGAAAGGAAGAACGGACTGGGAGGGTAGGAGGGAAGGGGAGAGAAATTTGGAGGAAAGACAGACTCGTGAAGAGGGACTTGCCAAAACCCTTGTAACAAATCCAGGGTTGAAAAGACTTTGTTATCTCCGATATTACGTAAAAGATCACCCAGTACAGGAAGTGGAAAGCGATCTGGAATGGTTTTTGCGTTTAACTTCCTAAAGTCAATTACTGGACGCCAAGTACCATCCTTCTTAGGTACTAGTATCAAGGGTGCATTCCAAGTTAGTTCCTATTGCAGATAAGACTGCCGAGACAGTAGCTAAAGCGTTTAAAGAACGCATTATCTGCAGGCATACCACCCCTAAGTCCCTAGTAACAGATAATGGAGGTGAATTCTGTAATGAAATTCTTGAAAATTTGTGTACCTTGTACAAGATCTCTAAATCCACCATTGTTCCTCATCATCCTGCCAGCAATGGGTTAGCGGAACGAACCAATAAGAAAGTACTTGATGTCTTGAGAGCCACTATCAATCCCAACAGTGAAACTTGGGATGAAGTTATACCTGATGTGCAGTGTGCTATAAATTCTGCTTACAATGTTTCTATAGGTGACACTCCACATTATGCATTGTATGGTGTAGATAAACGTTTGCCTTATGAGTTGTTATATTCTAATCCGAAACCAAATTACAACCCTGATGATTTCGTAGCAACTCGTACCAGCTTAGCTCAAAGTGTTTTTAGAAGAATCCGTGAAACACTTCAAATCAACAGCTGAATTTACAAGAGTCGCAAACACTCGATCAAAGCCATCCAAAATCAAAGTAGGTTCGAGAGTTATGCTGACTAATTTTAACAAAACGTCTGCAATGCCAAAGCTTGATCAAAAGTTTGTTGGTCCTTATCGCGTAGTTGAACATATCACTGGTAATAAGTATAAGGTTAGAGAGATTAGTACTGGTCAGTATAAAGAATCGCATTTGGATCATATGAAGTTAGTATGTGATGATAATGATGTTCCAACCCAGACTAATGTGACAGACTCTGACAATCCTCCTGATCCTGTACTCTCTTCCTCTGATACTCAGTCTGACGATCAACCTGAATGTCGTTATTCCCTACGTACACGACAGGTATTGAGAAATCCTCAAGTATCATTTGTAACTTCCAATTCAGATTTGCCTCAAAAACAGCATGAGTTAGCCAATGCTACAGAGTTTGATCCTCCCAGAGATGACACCCATTCTGCATATGTCAATCACACCCTAGCAGAGTTGGGGTTAAATGTAAATAACCTGTATAGATGAATAATTACAGTATCAACTTATCAGTATTCAAGAATTTTTTTTTTGTGTTCATGTTCTCTCCGCATTCTGAGAGTTAACAGTCTAGATTTGCGTGCACCGAATCTGCCTTTCTGTTAAACACTCTTTCTTTGTATATATTCCTTCCTCAGAATCCGTAGATCACATGAATACAGATCGATCGATCAAAATTTTTTTGTTTTTATCACTTGTAATCTCAATGTTGAGTTCGTTGTTCATTTGTTGAGTTTTAAGTTGTACTATAGTATACCTTGTATTGCATTACAGTTTCAGTTACGTACGCTTTCATTCTAATGTTCTACTTATGTATCTATAATGTTTAATGTTGTGTACTTTGACATTGTATAGAATCAGCCCAAGCCGTATACCTGCCATCTCTAGTTTGTATTAGTTGTATGTCGGGACGACATACGTTAGCATCGCCGAGCTCTCAGTAGTAGTAACCAGTTACCAGTAACCAGTTACCAGTAACCTGTCCGTTGACTCAACGACCAACCGTCTTGAGTCACGGTCTGTGCTGAGCTGACACTATTTCAAAAGACCCACTACGGGGTACTGGCCAGCCGGCTAGTCAGTTTTAAGAGTGTAACCAAGGAGATAGGTAACGGCTGCGGGCTCCCTCCACATAACAGCAATTATAAGTAATAACAGCCTACGTGAGTATTTCTACCCTAATCCACGTATCGAACTCCCACATGATATGTATGTACGTATGTATGTATATATGTATGTATGTATGTATGTATGTATGTATGTATGTATGTACGTATGTACGTACGTATGTATATATACTTGTATGTATGGATGGATGAATGGATGTAAGCATGCATTTATGTGTGTGAATTGTGTGCTATGTATTGAGTGTGAGGCGCGTGTGTACTCACCTAATCTTTGTTGCAAGGGTCGAGTTACAGCTCCTGGCCCCGCTTCTTCACTGGTCACTAGGTCACTCTCCCTGGTCCTCCGTTTTATCATACCACTAAACCACTTTCCAGACTATTCCACTTCTTGACAACTCTATGATTGAAGAAATACACCCTAACATCCCTGTAATTCATCTGAGTCTTCATCTTCAAATTGTGACCCCTTATTGCTGTGTATATATATATATATATATATATATATATATATATATATATATATATATATATATATATATATATATATATATATATATGTGTGTGTGTGTGTGTGTGTGTGTGTGTGTGTGTGTGTGTACTCACCTAGTTGAGGTTGCGGGGGTCGAGTCCGAGCTCCTGGCCCCGCCTCTTCACTGATCGCCACTAGGTCACTCTCCCTGAGCCGTGAGCTTTATCATACCTCTGCTTAAAGCTATGTATGGATCCTGCCTCCACTACATCGCTTCCCAAACTATTCCACTTACTGACTACTCTGTGGCTGAAGAAATACTTCCTAACATCCCTGTGATTCATCTGTGTCTTCAACTTCCAACTGTGTCCCCTTGTTACTGTGTCCAATCTCTGGAACATCCTGTCTTTGTCCACCTTGTCAATTCCTCTCAGTATTTTGTATGTCGTTATCATGTCCCCCCTATCTCTCCTGTCCTCCAGTGTCGTCAGGTTGATTTCCCTTAACCTCTCCTCGTAGGACATACCTCTTAGCCTGGGACTAGTCTTGTTGCAAACCTTTGCACTTTCTCTAGTTTCTTAACGTGCTTGGCTAAGTAAGGGTTCCAAACTGGTGCCGCATACTCCAATATGGGCCTAACGTACACGGTGTACAGGGTCCTGAATGATTCCTTATTAAGATGTCGGAATGCTGTTCTGAGGTTTGTTAGGCGCCCATATGCTGCAGCAGTTATTTGGTTGATGTGCGCTTCAGGAGATGTGCCTGGTGTTATACTCACCCCAAGATCTTTTTCCTTGAGTGAGGTTTGTAGTCTCTGGCCCCCTAGACTGTACTCCGTCTGCGGTCTTCTTTGCCCTTCCCCAATCTTCATGACTTTGCATTTGGTGGGATTGAACTCCAGGAACCAATTGCTGGACCAGGTCTGCAGCCTGTCCAGATCCCTTTGTAGTTCTGCCTGGTCTTCGATCGAGTGAATTCTTCTCATCAGCTTCACGTCATCTGCAAACAGGGACACCTCAGAGTCTATTCCTTCCCTCATGTCGTTCACAAATACCAGAAACAGCACTGGTCCTAGCACTGACCCCTGTGGGACCCCGCTGGTCACAGGTGCCCACTCTGACACCTCGCCACGTACCATGACTCGCTGCTGTCTTCCTGACAAGTATTCCCTGATCCATTGTAGTGCCTTCCCTGTTATCCCTGCTTGGTCCTCCAGTTTTTGCAATGATCTCTTGTGTGGAACTGTGTCAAACGCCTTCTTGCAGTCCAAGAATATGCAATCCACCCACCCCTCTCTCTCTTGTCTTACTGCTGTCACCATGTCATAGAACTCCAGTAGGTTTGTGACACAGGATTTCCCGTCCCTGAAACCATGTTGGCTGCTGTTGATGAGATCGTTCCTTTCTAGGTGTTCCACCACTCTTCTCCTGATAATCTTCTCCATGATTTTGCATACTATACATGTCAGTGACACTGGTCTGTAGTCTAATGCTTCATGTCTGTCTCCTTTTTTAAAGATTGGGACTACATTTGCTGTCTTCCATGCCTCAGGCAATCTCCCTGTTTCGATAGATGTATTGAATATTGTTGTTAGGGGTACACATAGCGCCTCTGCTCCCTCTCTCAATACCCATGGGGAGATGTTATCTGGCCCCATTGCCTTTGAGGTATCTAGCTCACTCAGAAGCCTCTTCACTTCTTCCTCGGTTGTGTGCACTGTGTCCAGCACATGGTGGTGTGACCCACCTCTCCGTCTTTCTGGAGCCCCTTCTGTCTCCTCTGTGAACACTTCTTTGAATCTCTTGTTGAGTTCCTCACATACTTCACGGTCATTTCTTGTTGTCTCTCCTCCTTCCTTCCTTAGCCTGATTACCTGGTCCTTGACTGTTGTTTTCCTCCTGATGTGGCTGTACAACAGTTTCGGGTCAGATTTGGCTTTCGCTGCTATGTCATTTTCATATTGTCTTTGGGCCTCCCTTCTTATCTGTGCATATTCGTTTCTGGCTCTACGACTGCTCTCCTTATTCTCCTGGGTCCTTTGCCTTCTACATTTCTTCCATTCCCTAGCACACTTGGTTTTTGCCTCCCTGCACCTTTGGGTAAACCTTGGGCTCATCCTGGCTTTTTCATTATTCCTGTTACCCTTGGGTACAAACCTCTCCTCAGCCTCCTTGCATTTTGTTGCTACGTATTCCATCATCTCATTAACTGGCTTCCCTGCCAGTTCTCTGTCCCACTGAACCCCGTTCAGGAAGTTCCTCATTCCTGTGTAGTCCCCTTTCTTGTAGTTTGGCTTCATTCGTCGTGGCTTTCCTGCTTCTCCCACCACTTGTAACTCTACTGTGTATTCGAAGCTTAAAACCACATGGTCACTGGCCCCAAGGGGTCTTTCATATGTGATGTCCTCGATATCTGCACTACTCAAGGTGAATACTAAGTCCAGCCTTGCTGGTTCATCCTCTCCTCTCTCTCTTGTAGTGTCCCTTACGTGTTGGTACATGAAGTTTTCCAGTACCACCTCCATCATCTTAGCCCTCCATGTATCTTGGCCCCCATGCGGGTCCAAGTTCTCCAAATCGATCTCCTTATGGTTAAAGTCACCCATGATCAGGAGCTTTGCCCTGCATGCATGAGCTCTTCTGGCCACTGTAGCCAGTGTGTCAACCATCGCTCTATTGCTCTCGTCGTACTCTTGCCTTGGCCTCCTGCTGTTCTGTGGTGGGTTATACATCACTGCTATTACCACCTTGGGACCTCCAGAGTGAAGCGTTCCCGCTATGTAATCACTTTCTTCTCCGCTGTCTCCTCTCTCCAGCTCATCAAAATTCCAGCGATTTTTGATCAGCAATGCCACTCCTCCACCCCCCCCTGTTCCCTCTGTCTTTCCTCAGGATTTGGTATCCTGTTGGAAAGATGGCATCTGTTATCATACCTGTAAGCTTGGTTTCTGTGAGAGCTATGATGTCCGGTGATGCCTCTTTGACTCTTTCATGCCACTCCTCCCACTTATTTGTTATTCCATCAGCGTTTGTGTACCATACCTTCAGTTTTCTTTCCAACACTGTGGTTTGGGGGGCCTGTGAGGGTGGGAGACCTGGTAGCATACTGTGGGATTCTATAGCTCGGTGTTGGGTGGAGGCTGTGGATATGGATTGTAGTGTGTGTTGGGATGGTGTGATAGGTTGTATGGTTCTGAGAATAGTTGTGTGTGTGCTTGCCCTTGCTGTTCTGTTCTGCTCTGACTGACCTCTGCTGGTTCCATCCTTGTCTCTTTTCCTAGCTCCTTTCGCTTTTTTGTCCTCTCCCTCGGCTGCTGTCGTTCTGATTGTGTTCTGTCTCTGTCTAGGAACACCCTTTTGTACTCTTCCGAGTATTTCAATCGTGGTTTCTCTTGGAGGATCCTGTTCCGCACTGTTTCCGTCCTGAGAATCAGCTTGATTGGTCGATTTCTCCCCTTCGAGTACCCCCCTATTCTCTGAAAATTTACAATCTCGTCCATCTCTTCACCTATTTCCGTGATGATTTTCTCAATCTCCTTTCTTTCTTCCTGCTGCCTTTCAGTGTGTGTCCTTTCCTCTCTCTCCTGAAGCCCATGGATAAACACTGATTTTGCCCTTTCCTCCTCCCATTGCCTCACCCGTGTGTGTGTGTGTGTGTGTGTGTGTGTGTGTGTGTGTGTGTGTGTGTGTGTGTGTGTGTGTGTGTGTGTGTGTGTGTGTGGGTGTGTGTCTGTGTCTGTGTCTGTGTGTGCCTGTGTGACTGTGTGTCTGTGTGTCTGTGTGTCTGTGTGTCTGTGTGTCTGTGTGTCTGTGGTGTCTGTGTGTCTGTGTGTCTTTTTGTCTGTGTGTTTGTGTGTGCATGTGTGCCTGTGTGTATACTCACCTAGTTGTGGTTGCGGGGATCGATTCACAGCTCCTGGCCCCGCCTCTTCAACTGGCAGCTACTCAGTCATCTTCCCGCTCCGTGAGCTTGATCATACCTCTTCTTAAAGCTATGTATGGATCCTGCCTCTACTACATCACTACCCAGGCAATTCCACTTCCTGACAACTTTGTGACTTAAGAAATACTTCCTAACTTCCCTGTGATTCATCTGAGTCTTCAACTTCCAACTGTGACCCCTTGTTGCTCTGTCCCATCTCTGGATCATTCTCTGTGTTTGTGTGTGTGTGTGTGTGTGTGTGTGTGTGTGTGTGTGTGTGTGTGTATGTACTCACCCACCTTATTGTGGTTGCAGGGGTAGAGACTCAGCTCCTAGCCCCGCCTCTTCACTGACTGCTACTAGGTCCTCTCTGTCCCTGCTCCATGAGCTTTATCATACCTCATCTTAAAGCTATGTATGGTTCCTGCTTCCACTACCTCACTTGCTAGGCTATTCCAATTCCTGACTACTCTGTAACTGAAGCAATACTTCCTAACATCCATTTGACTCATCTGGGTCTTCAACTTCCAATTGTGACCTCTTGTTTCTGTGTCCCATCTCTGGAACATCCTGTCTCTGTCTACCTTGTCTATTCCACACAGTATTTTGTATGTTGTTATCATGTTTCCCCTAACGCTCCTCTCCTCCAGTGTCGTCAGGCCGATTTCCCTTAACCTATCTTCGTAGGACATTCCCCTTAACTCTGGAACTAACTTTGTCACAAACCTTTGCAGTTTCTCTAATTTCTTGACGTGTTTGATCAAGTGCGGATTGCAAACAGGTGCTGCATACTCCAGTATGGGCCTGACGTACAAGGTGTACAGTGTCTTGAACGATTCCTTACTAAGCTATCGGAACGCTGTTCTCGGATTTGCCAGGCGCCCATATGCTGCAGCAGTTATCTGGTTGATGTGTGCTTCCGAAGACATGCTCGGTGTTATACTTACCCCATGATCTTTCTCCTTCAGCGAGGTTTGCAGTCTTTGGTCACCTAGCCTATACTCCATCTGTGATCTTCTTTTCCCTTTCTCGATCTTCATGACTTTGCATTTAGCGGGGTTAAATTCGAGAAGCTAATTGCTGGACCAGGTGTCCAGTCTGTCCTGGTCTCTTTGAAGTCCTGCCTTTGTGTATGTTTGTGTGTGTGTGTGTATGTGTGTGCTCACTTATTTGTGGTTGCAGGCGTCAATTCACAGCTCCTGGTCCCCGTGTGTGTGTGTGTGTATGCTTGCACAAGAAAAACAAATACAAAATTACCGTACAAGAAGAGAGAGAATTGTATTTGAAAAGAAAGAATAAAAACTCGTGGCATTTTTTAGGAGTGCTTCTCGCGTTAACATTCTCCTCCATTGTTTTGGTGAGGACGGTCCTGAGTCCTGGGGGAGGGGGGAGGGGGGAGGGGGAGGGGGGAGGGGGGAGGGGGAGGGGGGAAGGGGGCAAATATGCCACTCTTTCTAACTTGATAGCCTCTGGCGTTCGCTCTATGAATGATGATTATTTAAAGTCGATATTAAATATTATATATATATATATATATATATATATATATATATATACATATATATATATATATATATATATATATATATATATATATATATATATATATATATGTCTGAGTGTAGAATTAGTCACATGGCTTAGGTGAGGTGCTGGAACTATATCAGGTGCTTTAATGAAGAGGCTTGAGCTATAGCATCAGGTTTCTACTTGCCTTGAGAGACAGAGATAGCGAAATATCATCGCTAACTCTGCCATGTTATGTCCTGATTCTTGGTAATATATTATTTGCGGAACATCCACATTAAGGTACGTGGGTTCTGCGCTGTGTGTGTGGGAAAAATATTAGTTTGTTAAACGCTTGAGAGTAGCAGGGAAATGGTCTCTCAGTACCATTCTCACTTTTCTATCGAAAGCACTCACCTAACCACTACCCACACATGCAACCATCTATCCACCCACACACTTATCCACCAACCACCCACGCTCACATACCAACTCGCTCACGCCCACGCCCATTACCCACACCCATAACCCAGCAGCTCATACCCACTCACTCAACCCGTTACCAGCGCCCACGATCCATCAAGCCTCGTCCACAACCCACCAAGCCTCATCCACAACCCACCAAGCCTCATCCACAACCCACCAACCCTCGTCCACAACCCATCAACCCTCGTCCACAACCAACCAACCCTCGTCCACAACCCACCAAGCCTCGTCCACAACCCACCAAGCCTCGTTCACAACCCACCAACCCTCGTCCACAGCCCACCAAGCCTCGTCCACAACCCACCAAGCCTCGTCCACAACCCACCAAGCCTCGTCCACAACCCACCAAGCCTCGTCCACAACCCACCAACCCTTGTCCACAACCCACCAACCCTCGTCCACAACCCACCAAGCCTCGTCCTCAGCCCACCAAGCGTCGTCCACAACCCACCAACCCTCGTCCACAACCCACCAAGCCTCGTCCACAACCCACCAACCCTCGTCCACAACCCACCAAGCCTCGTCCACAACCCACCAACCCTCGTCCACAACCCACCAACCCTCGTCCACAACCCACCAAGCCTCGTCCACAGCCCACCAAGCCTCGTCCACAACCCACCAAGCCTCGTCTACAACCCACCAACCCTCGTCCACAACCCACCGAGCCTCGTCCACAACCCACCAACCCTCGTCCACAACCCACCAACCCTCATCCACAACCCACCAAGCCTCGTCCACAACCCACCAAGCCTCGTCCACAACCCACCAAGCCTCGTCCACAACCCACCAACCCTCGTCCACAACCCACCAACCCTCGTCAACAACCCACCAACCCTCGTCCACAACCCACCAAGCCTCGTCCACAACCCACCAAGCCTCATCCACAACCCACCAAGCCTCATCCACAACCCACCAACCCTCGTCCACAACCCATCAACCCTCGTCCACAACCCACCAAGCCTCGTCCACAACCCACCAAGCCTCGTTCACAACCCACCAACCCTCGTCCACAGCCCACCAAGCCTCGTCCACAACCCACCAAGCCTCGTCTACAACCCACCAAGCCTCGTCCACAACCCACCAAGCCTCGTTCACAACCCACCAACCCTCGTCCACAACCCACCAACCCTCCTCCACAACCCACCAAGCCTCGTCCACAACCCACCAACCCTCGTCCACAACCCACCAAGCCTCGTCCACAACCCACCAACCCTCGTCCACAACCCACCAACCCTCGTCCACAACCCACCAAGCCTCGTCCACAACCCACCATGCCTCGTCCACAACCCACCAACCCTCGTCCACAACCCACCGAGCCTCGTCCACAGCCCACCAACCCTCGTCCACAACCCACCAAGCCTCGTCCACAACCCACCAACCCTCGTCCACAACCCACCAAGCCTCGTCCACAACCCACCAACCCTCGTCCACAACCCACCAAGCCTCGTCCACAACCCACCAACCCTCGTCCACAACCCACCAAGCCTCGTCCACAACCCACCAACCCTCGTCCACAACCCACCAAGCCTCGTCCACAACCCACCAAGCCTCGTCCACAGCCCACCAACCCTCGTCCACAACCCACCAACCCTCGTCCACAACCCACCAAGCCTCGTCCACAACCCACCAAGCCTCGTCCACAACGCACCAACCCTCGTCCACAACCCACCAAGCCTCGTCCACAACCCACCAACCCTCGTACACAACCCACCAAGCCTCGTCCACAACCCACCAACCCTCGTCCACAACCCACCAAGCCTCGTCCACAACCCACCAACCCTCGTCCACAACCCACCAAGCCTCGTCCACAACCCACCAACCCTCGTCCACAACCCACCAAGCCTCGTCCACAACCCACCAACCCTCGTCCACAACCCACCAAGCCTCGTCCACAACCCACCAACCCTCGTCCACAACCCACCAACCCTCGTCCACAACCCACCAAGCCTCGTCCACAACCCACCAACCCTCGTCCACAACCCACCAAGCCTCGTCCACAGCCCACCAAGCCTCGTCCACAGCCCACCAAGCCTCATCCACAACCCACCAACCCTCGTCCACAACCCACCAAGCCTCGTCCACAACCCACCAAGCCTCGTCCACAACCCACCAACCCTCGTCCACAACCCACCAAGCCTCGTCCACAACCCACCAACCCTCGCCCACAACCCACCAAGCCTCATCCACAACCCACCAACCCTCGTCCACAACCCACCAAGCCTCGTCCACAACCCACCAACCCTCGTCCACAACCCACCAACCCTCGTCCACAACCCACCAAGCCTCGTCCACAACCCACCAACCCTCGTCCACAACCCACCAAGCCTCGTCCACAACCCACCAACCCTCGTCCACAACCCACCAAGCCTCATCCACAACCCACCAACCCTCGTCCACAACCCACCAAGCCTCGTCCACAACCCACCAACTTTCGTCCACAACCCACCAAGCCTCTTCCACAACCCACCAACCTTCGTCCACAACCCACCAAGCCTCGTCCACAACCCACCAACCCTCGTCCACAACCCACCAAGCCTCGTCCACAACCCACCAACCCTCGTCCACAACCCACCAAGCCTCGTCCACAACCCACCAACCCTCGTTCACAACCCACCAAGCCTCGTCCACAACCCACCAACCCTCGTCCACAACGCACCAAGCCTCGTCCACAACCCACGATCCCTCGTCCACAACCCACCAAGCCTCGTCCACAGCCCACCAAGCCTCGTCCACAGCTCACCAAGCCTCATCCACAACCCACCAACCCTCGTCCACAACCCACCAAGCCTCGTCCACAACCCACCAAGCCTCGTCCACAACCCACCAACCCTCGTCCACAACCCACCAAGCCTCGTCCACAACCCACGAACCCTCGTCCACAATCCACCAAGCCTCGTCCACAGCCCACCAAGCCTCGTCCACAGCCCACCAAGCCTCATCCACAACCCACCAACCCTCGTCCACAACCCACCAAGCCTCGTCCACAACCCACCAAGCCTCGTCCACAACCCACCAACCCTCGTCCACAACCCACCAAGCCTCGTCCACAACCCACCAACCCTCGCCCACAACCCACCAAGCCTCATCCACAACCCACCAACCCTCGTCCACAACCCACCAAGCCTCGTCCACAACCCACCAACCCTCGTCCACAACCCACCAACCCTCGTCCACAACCCACCAAGCCTCGTCCACAACCCACCAACCCTCGTCCACAACCCACCAAGCCTCGTCCACAACCCACCAACCCTCGTCCACAACCCACCAAGCCTCATCCACAACCCACCAACCCTCGTCCACAACCCACCAAGCCTCGTCCACAACCCACCAACTTTCGTCCACAACCCACCAAGCCTCTTCCACAACCCACCAACCCTCGTCCACAACCCACCAAGCCTCGTCCACAACCCACCAACCCTCGTCCACAACCCACCAAGCCTCGTCCACAACCCACCAACCCTCGTCCACAACCCACCAAGCCTCGTCCAAAACCCACCAACCCTCGTTCACAACCCACCAAGCCTCGTCCACAACCCACCAACCCTCGTCCACAACGCACCAAGCCTCGTCCACAACCCACGATCCCTCGTCCACAACCCACCAAGCCTCGTCCACAGCCCACCAAGCCTCGTCCACAGCCCACCAAGCCTCATCCACAACCCACCAACCCTCGTCCACAACCCACCAAGCCTCGTCCACAACCCACCAAGCCTCGTCCACAACCCACCAACCCTCGTCCACAACCCACCAAGCCTCGTCCACAACCCACCAACCCTCGTCCACAACCCACCAAGCCTCATCCACATCCCACCAACCCTCGTCCACAACCCACCAAGCCTCGTCCACAACCCACCAACCCTCGTCCACAACCCACCAACCCTCGTCCACAACCCACCAAGCCTCGTCCACAACCCACCAACCCTCGTCCACAACCCACCAAGCCTCGTCCACAACCCACCAACCCTCGTCCACAACTAACCAAGCCTCGTCCACAACCCACCAACCCTCGTCCACAACCCACCAAGCCTCGTCCACAACCCACGAAGCCTCGTCCACAACCCACCAACCCTCGTTCACAACTAACCAAGCCTCGTCCACAACCCACCAAGCCTCGTCCACAACCCACCAAGCCTCGTCCACAACCCACCAAGCCTCGTCCACAACCCACCAAGCCTCATCCACAACCCACCAACCCTCGTCCACAACCCACCAAGCCTCGTCCACAACCCACCAAGCCTCGTCCACAACCCACTAAGCCTCGTCCACAACCCACCAAGCCTCGTCCACAACCCACCAACCCTCGTCCACAACTAACCAAGCCTCGTCCACAACCCACCAAGCCTCGTCCACAACCCACCAAGCCTCGTCCACAACCCACCAAGCCTCGTCCACAACCCACCAAGCCTCATCCACAACCCACCAACCCTCGTCCACAACCCACCAAGCCTCGTCCACAACCCACCAACCCTCGCCCACAACCCACCAAGCCTCATCCACAACCCACCAACCCTCGTCCACATCCCACCAAGCCTCGTCCACAACCCACCAACCCTCGTCCACAACCCACCAACCCTCGTCCACAACCCACCAAGCCTCGTCCACAACCCACCAACCCTCGTCCACAACCCACCAAGCCTCGTCCACAACCCACCAACCCTCGTCCACAACCCACGAAGCCTCATCCACAACCCACCAACCCTCGTCCACAACCCACCAAGCCTCGTCCACAACCCACCAACTTTCGTCCACAACCCACCAAGCCTCTTCCACAACCCACCAACCTTCGTCCACAACCCACCAAGCCTCGTCCACAACCCACCAACCCTCGTCCACAACCCACCAAGCCTCGTCCACAACCCACCAACCCTCGTCCACAACCCACCAAGCCTCGTCCACAACCCACCAACCCTCGTCCACAACTAACCAAGCCTCGTCCACAACCCACCAAGCCTCGTCCACAACCCACCAAGCCTCGTCCACAACCCACCAAGCCTCGTCCACAACCCACCAACCCTCGTCCACAACCCACAAAGCCTCGTCCACAACCCACCAAGCCTCGTCCACAACCCACCAACCCTCGTCCACAACCCACCAAGCCTTGTCCACAACCCACCAAGCCTCGTCCACAACCCACCAACCCTCGTCCACAACCCACCAAGCCTCGTCCACAACCCACCAAGCCTCGTCCACAACCCACCAAGCCTCGTCCACAACCCACCAACCCTCGTCCACAACCCACCAAGCCTCGTCCACAACCCACCAAGCCTCGTCCACAACCCACCAAGCCTCGTCCACAACCCACCAAGCGTCGTCCACAACCCACCAACCCTCGTCCACAACCCACCAAGCCTCGTCCACAACCCACCAAGCCTCGTCCACAACCCACCAAGCCTCGTCCACAACCCACCAACCCTCGTCCACAACCCACCAAGCCTCGTCCACAACCCACCAAGCCTCGTCCACAACCCACCAACCCTCGTCCACAACCCACCAAGCCTCGTCCACAACCCACCAAGCCTCGTCCACAACCCACCAAGCCTCGTCCACAACCCACCAACCCTCGTCCACAACCCACCAAGCCTCGTCCACAACCCACCAACCCTCGTCCACAACCCACCAAGCCTCGTCCACAACCCACCAACCCTCGTCCACAACCCACCAACCCTCGTCCACAACCCACCAAGCCTCGTCCACAACCCACCAAGCCTCCACGCTCGTGCTGTTTCATGAACAAATGGGCACTGCTTTCATTGTTTCTAGATTCCTGCCGCTGGCTCTTCAAGCGTATATAAGAGGCCACAACTCTGCCGGTTTCACAAAGCCTTGGGAATGGATTTTTGCCGATGTTTAGTGATTTGGTAATTTAAAGGGGGGAGGGGAGACCATTTAGTACGCTAAATGGAAGTGAGGATAATGGGGATGGCCCCTTTACTACAACTAATTCGTGGTGGACAATGGAGATTGGTCACTTTGCTAGGATACTTTTTTGGGGATGGGGTTTGATTAGTAGTACTTCACTAGGATAATTTGATTGGGAAAGCGGGAGAACATAAGAAATAAGGAAGACTGTATCAGGTCTACTGACCCAAGCTAAGCAGGTCCAAGTCACACTTGAACTTAAAAATGGAGGAACACTGCAGCAGGCCTAATGACCCAAATTTGACAAGTTCTTCTCTAAATCAATCATTCCTACCCACTCTTCAGCCTTTTCCCAAAGCTTCCCAAGAATTAGCTTCAGTGCCTCGGGCATTAATGATACCCGGTTCTACTCAAGTTCTTAGGTTCTTGTACCCTCTCGGAAGATTGTGCAACGCATCGACAACTCTGAATACCAGTATTTACCTATGTCCTTTCTAAATTTAAATTTATCTAATTTAAATCCGTAATTTCTGGTTCTTACTTGTTTCGATATTCTCAGTAGTTTATTTATATTGCCTTTTCTTATGCCCACCATCCATTTATATAATTCAATGATACCTTCTCTCATTCTGCGTCTCTCAAGAAATTGAAGACTCAAGGCTCTAAGTCTATCTTCATATGGGAGATTATACAGTAGATCAACGTCGTCATGCTTGCAAAATTTATCCTGGAAACATTTCGCCACACAGTGGCTTCTTCAGTGCAGTGCAGAAAAAGGTGTACTGAGAGGAGTTTGAAGTAATCAGTCCCTCAGCCTTGAGTCGATGTGTTCAGTCCATCAGTCTTGATAAAAGTGCAACAGATTCGCAGAGATGGAGCTTATATACTGATGAGAGATAATTCTTGTCATGCTTCTCTGTATAAACTTATATCAACGAACGTATATCCATTCTATAGTAAGGAGATCAAAACCGAGCAGCACAACCTAAGTGAGGCCTCACTAGCTGTAAAATAACGTTTGGACTCCTGTTAGCCTTATTGCGCACACTTAGGTACTGTTGTCTTGGTTTTAGATTTCTGCTTACCATGACACCCGAGTCTTTTTCATACTCTATGTGATCAGGCTCTACATCACCTAGCTTATAACTACGAGGGTTATTT
Organism: Cherax quadricarinatus; assembly: GCF_038502225.1. Classification (NCBI taxonomy): domain Eukaryota; kingdom Metazoa; phylum Arthropoda; class Malacostraca; order Decapoda; family Parastacidae; genus Cherax; species Cherax quadricarinatus. The sequence goes on from NC_091305.1 coordinate 28,398,595, forward strand.
TCATTCCCAAGTATTAGGACTTTACACTTGTCCACTTGTGCCGCCTTTCAGGCTACGCAAGGTTTTAGCTTCAGTGACGCTACTTGAGAATTAGTTCTACTTTTGGTGAAGCATTTCAAGGGGATAATCCCACTGAGCGCGTGAAGAACAGTAATTCATAGAAATGGTAATGAGAGGCAAATACTTTGACGTGTGTTAATGTTTGAGAGAGCAGGTGATGCAGCTGCAGAAGTGAGGTGGGGTGCGAACATGAGGAGGGGAGGGGGAAATGATGGTACGGAAGAGGAGGAGGAGGAGGAGGGGGAAACGCAGGTACGGAACTTAGGAAGGGGTGAGCGGGAAGAGAGGAGAGATTCCTAAGCACGGAATATTTTTACCCCTGTCAGCATTCATCACACATCATAGCTTCTCTACACAAATTAATAAAATCAATCAGCCTGAGCAGGGAGATTACATGAAGGGTATATATAACACCAACAAGATGAAGAATTAGACACATGTGCAACATCTGCGTATCTTTATTTGTAAACGTTTCGCCATGCAGTGACTATCAATACTGAACTTCACAGGGTCTTCACCTAACGAACCTATCTCTGTACACTATAATTTCACCTAACCATTGACACCTGTACGGTGTACCTTCCTTCAACCACTCATGTCTGAGTATTGGATTTTCGCCTATTCATTTATGTCTTTAATCTGGATGATGAAACGTCTACAAAAAAAAAGATTTCTAGATGTTACACGTGTGTTTAAGTCTTCATCTAGGACCGATGAGGATATTGTCAACATCTTACGATATTTTTCCCCTCCCCCATCCTCTACTCCTCCATTCCATCTCCTGTCTCTGTACCCTCATTATCACTTCTCGTGTTCCATCTCTCTCACACTATTGCCTACCATCTTCCTGCCAAGCAAGTTAGCGTAAGTTGGGCCCAAAGTTGGGCTAAGTTGGACTAAGTCTTTTAATACTAATTTATCGTTTAAACTGGTATCCGTTAAACACATGTGCAACGTTTGGGTGTCTTTACTGAGGAAACGTTTCGCCACACAGTGAACATCAGAATGTGTTTGAGGTAATCAGTCCCTCAGCCTGGAGTCGATGTCAATAAATACAGCATATGCTGCACTCTTTTCAAGATTGATGGACTGATTACCTCAAACTTCTTCTGCTCTTCATCATTCTTCTTTGTCCGTTCTCTGAACCATTTATCTACATTCTTTGTATGGACTGATGAAGCCACTGTGTGGCGAAACGTTTCCTCAGTAAAGACAACCAAGTGTTGCACGTGTCTAATTTATCAACTTGTTGGTTCTCTGAACCATTCATCTACAAATTGACATCCACTTTTTTGTCCCTTACTGCACACTGTGTTTCCTGCACCCATGCATGTACACACACAGTTAGGCGGGGCCAGGAGCTATGCATCAACCCCTGCAACCACAATTAGGTGAGTACAGTCACGGCGCGGTTACAAGTGTAGCAGCCACAGCAGGGCTCTCTGGTCACCAGCAGAGGTCAGTGATGGTGTCAGGGTTACTGGACAAACACACAAGTGGGAACGAGGTTTCCAAAGTATGAAAGGTAAGGGAAGGACCACAGCTGTATAGAAAAGCTGAAAGTGTCCCGTAGTCTGGTGGCTAAAAGCTCTCGCTTCACATCGTGAGGATCCAGGTTCGATTCCCGGTGAGGGTAGAAACACTGGGCGTGTTTCCTTACACCCGTTGTCTATGTTCTCAATCAGTAAAATGGGTACCTGGGTGTTGGTCGACTGGTGTGGGTCGCATCCTGGGACAAAACTGACCTAATATGCCCGAAATGTTCTGCATAACAAGTGGCTTTCTATATAGTAGTATGTCATTAATGTCAGCTAGGTCTGTATACCTTGTATTTGTAGAAATAAAGATATTATGTTATCGTATTGAGTGAGGGTCAAGAAGGCCTACCAGGCAGGCACCGTGCTGTCACTTGTCATCATATAATTCTAAATAACAGCAGGATAATTGGTGACCACAAAGGGAGTAAGATCAGTGTAAAGTCAGAAGTTAGTCTCGTGGGAGGAGACCAAACAGAGTTGAATAACTATAGGCCAATATCCAATTTACACCCTCTCTCAAAAATCTTCGAAAAATTAATTCATAAACGAATCTACTCCTACCTCATCTCCCAAAACATTCTCAACCCCTGCCAATTTGGATTCAGGCCTAATAAAAATACTAATGATGCTATTATACACATGCTAGAACATATATACACTGCAATAGAGAAAAAAGAAGTCCCACTGGGGATCTTCATTGACTTACGTAAAGTTTTTGATACAGTTGACCATGATTGCTCCACGTAAAATTGTCACACTATGGTATAAGAGGGCACTCCCTCAACTACCTCAAGTCATACCTCAGCAACAGAAGCCAATATGTGTACGCAAATGGGGCAAGCTCTTCCGCACAACCAATTACAGTTGGTGTCCCACAGGGAAGTGTCTTTGGCCCTCTTCTCTTTCTCCTATACATAAATGACCTACCAAATGCTTCGCAATTACTCAAACCCACACTTTTTGCAGATGACACTACATACGTCTTCTCTCACCCGAGCCCAGTCACACTAGCCAATACTGTAAATACCGAATTACAGAAAATATCTACCTGGATGAGGACTAACAAACTTACACTAAACATTGACAAAACCTACTTCATTCAGTTTGGTAACAGAGCTACAGATGTACCTCTTAACATAACAATAAACGGATCACCTATCATAAAGCTAACAGAGGGAAAATTCTTAGGAATCCACCTCGACAATAGACTCAAATTTCATACACATATACAACAAATTTCTAAGAAAATTTCCAAGACTGTAGGCATACTATCGAAGATACGGTACTATGTTCCACAGTCAGCCCTCCTGGCCCTTTATCACTCTCTTATTTACCCCTATCTCACCTATGGAATTTGTGCATGGGGCTCAACAACAATTAACCATCTCAGACCACTAATTACCCAACAAAAGGCTGCAGTTAGAATGATAACAAATTCTCACTACAGGCAGCACACTCCACCAATATTCAAAACACTCAACCTACTCACCATACAAAACATCCATACTTATTATTGCACCTATTACATACATAGAACACTTAACTCTGATATTAACCCTCCCCTCAAACATCTCCTTGCCAACCTCAACAGAACACATGACCATAATACAAGGCACAGATCACTCTTTGATGTTCCTCGTGTCCATCTCACACTATGCAAAAACTCAATGCACATAAAAGGCCCTAAAATCTGGAATTCATTACCTGTAAATATAAAAGAAACACTACCTGTTTATAAATTCAAGTCTCTTATCAAAGATCACTTACTCACTCAAAACCAAATAAATACTGAATAACTGAACCTTATAAATTGTATATCCTATATGTTACTCACAATTATATCACACAAATGTTAAACCTAGGACTCAATCTAACTTTCTTATTTTTTTAAATACACTACCTAACAGAATACTCCATTCGACTGAATGTACAGCAATGCATGCAACCATATGACCTGTCTTTGTAATACTCATTTGTGCTTTATAGTTATCTGTTTACAATAATGTTATATCACTGATTTCATCATTGCTTAGTTAATCTTAAGTTAATTTTAAGCCAGCCCGTAATGCTATGCATATAAGTGGCTTTGGCATGCTGCTCTTACCTGTATTTTTTGTACCTCTGTATGTATGCTTAAATTACTAAATAAATAAATAAATAAATGAAGCTTTACAGTAAGTGAGACAACGATAATAACAAGAAACAGGATCAGTGCAGTACAACAACGCCGGCAGGGCTAGGAAGCAGCCCGCCACGATACTTCGCCGCCAGACGCGCGAGTATTCTCACCTATTTTGTGGTTTGGTGAGTAATATTGCTTCAGGCAGATGAATAACTGAGAGTTAAGAGTCCACTCTGCCCTAGAAAAACTAAATATCAGAAAAAAAACAATTAGTAGTCAATTACTTAATATATATATATATATGCAAGACAATCCATGGGGGAGGAATCTTTAGCTCAAGTACTTTTATACTTCTCAGTGCGTCATCAGGAGCTATGCAATGTTGCGAGAAAGCAACTAAAGCAGGAAGAGAATTCTCAGAGTAGCGTAGTGCGGATGTGTCACCAGCCACGGTTATCGGTTACCGTTATACTGGTTCATATACTGGTTTTTGGGAAGCATAATGAGTTCACCAACACTCTGAGCACTGAAACATCCCCAAACCATGAGCGAATCTGGATGTTTGGTGGTCCCACAGGTGTAGCGAGAGTCTAGTGGGTCACTACCTCTGGGCCGGTACACATGTCCTCCACGGTTAAAGGTGACGGTGAAGGTTGCTTTATCACTGTAAAGTACTTCAGACCACTGTTGAGGATTCCAGTGAAGATATTTCTTTGCATAATCCAGCCTACGTTCCTATATATATATATATATATATATATATATATATATATATATATATATATATATATATATATATATATATATATATATATATATATATATATAATAATGTGAGTAGTCACGAAAGCGCTTGGAATTTCTCTATTCTTTCAGAGTGGTTGTTTTGCATATATATATATATATATATATATATATATATATATATATATATATATATATATATATATATATATATATATATATATATATATATATATATATATGCGATTGGTGGAATGATGATGTAAAGAGAGTAGTAAGGGAGAAAAAGTTAGCATATGAGAAGTTTTTACAAAGTAGAAGTGATGCAAGGAGGGAAGAGTATATGGAGAAAAAGAGAGAGGTTAAGAGAGTGGTGAAGCAATGTAAAAAGAGAGCAAATGAGAGAGTGGGTGAGATGTTATCAACAAATTTTGTTGAAAATAAAAAAAAGTTTTGGAGTGAGATTAACAAGTTAAGGAAGCCTAGAGAAAAAATGGATTTGTCAGTTAAAAATAGGAGAGGAGAGTTATTAAATGGAGAGTTAGAGGTATTGGGAAGATGGAGGGAATATTTTGAGGAACTGTTAAATTGATGAAGATAGGGAAGCTGTGATTTCGTGTATAGGACAAGGAGGAATAGCATCTTGTAGGAGTGAGGAAGAGCCAGTTGTGAGTGTAGGGGACGTTCGTGAGGCAGTAGGTAAAATGAAAGGGGGTAAGGCAGCCGGGATTGATGGGATAAAGATAGAAATGTTAAAAGCAGGTGGGGATATAGTTTTAGAGTGGTTGGTGCAATTATTTAATAAATGTATGGAAGAGGGTAAGGTACCTAGGGATTGGCAGAGAGCATGCATAGTTCCTTTGTATAAAGGCAAAGGGGATAAAAGAGAGTGCAAGAATTATAGGGGGATAAGTCTGCTGAGTATACCTGGTAAAGTGTATGGTAGAGTTATTATTGAAAGAATTAAGAGTAAGACGGAGAATAGGATAGCAGATGAACAAGGAGGCTTTAGGAAAGGTAGGGGGTGTGTGGACCAGGTGTTTACAGTGAAACATATAAGTGAGCAGTATTTAGATAAGGTTAAAGAGGTCTTTGTGGCATTTATGGATTTGGAAAAGGCGTATGACAGGGTGGATAGGGGGGCAATGTGGCAGATGTTGCAGGTGTATGGTGTAGGTGGTAAGTTACTGAAAGCAGTGAAGAGTTTTTACGAGGATAGTGAGGTTCAAGTTAGAGTATGTAGGAAAGAGGGAAATTATTTCCCAGTAAAAGTAGGCCTTAGACAAGGATGTGTGATGTCACCGTGGTTGTTTAATATATTTATAGATGGGGTTGTAAGAGAAGTAAATGCGAGTGTCTTGACAAGAGGCGTGGAGTTAAAAGATAAAGAATCACACACAAAGTGGGAGTTGTCACAGCTGCTCTTTGCTGATGACACTGTGCTCTTCGGAGATTCTGAAGAGAAGTTGCAGAGATTGGTGGATGAATTTGGTAGGGTGTGCAAAATAAGAAAATTAAAGGTGAATACAGGAAAGAGTAAGGTTATGAGGATAACAAAAAGATTAGGTGATGAAAGATTGAATATCAGATTGGAGGGAGAGAGTATGGAGGAGGTGAATGTATTCAGATATTTGGGAGTGGACGTGTCAGCGGATGGGTCTATGAAAGATGAGGTGAATCATAGAATTGATGAGGGAAAAAGAGTGAGTGGTGCACTTAGGAGTCTGTGGAGACAAAGAACTTTGTCCTTGGAGGCATAGAGGGGAATGTATGAGAGTATAGTTTTACCAACGCTCTTATATGGGTGTGAAGCATGGGTGATGAATGTTGCAGCGAGGAGAAGGCTGGAGGCAGTGGAGATGTCATGTCTGAGGGCAATGTGTGGTGTGAATATAATGCAGAGAATTCGTAGTTTGCAAGTTAGGAGGAGGTGCGGGATTACCAAAACTGTTGTCCAGAGGGCTGAGGAAGGGTTGTTGAGGTGGTTCGGACATGTAGAGACAATGGAGCGAAACAGAATGACTTCAAGAGTGCATCAGTCTGTAGTGGAAGGAAGGCGGGGTAGGGGTCGGCCTAGGAAAGGTTGGAGAGAGGGGGTAAAGGAGGTTTTGTGTGCGAGGGGCTTGGACTTCCAGCAGGTATGCGTGAGCGTGTTTGATAGGAGTGAATGGAGACAAATGGTTTTTAATACTTGACGTGCTGTTGGAGTGTGAGCAAAGTAACATTTATGAAGGGGTTCAGGGAAACCGGCAGGCCGGACTTGAGTCCTGGAGATGGGAAGTACAGTGCCTGCACTCTGAAGGAGGGGTGTTAATGTTGCAGTTTAAAAACTGTAGTGTAAAGCACCCTTCTGGCAAGACAGTGATGGAGTGAATGATGGTGAAAGTTTTTCTTTTTCGGGCCACCCTGCCTTGGTGGGAATCGGCCAGTGTGATAATAAATAATATATATATATATATATATATATATATATATATATATATATATATATATATATATATATATATATATATATATATATATATATATATATATATAAAGGGAGGTTAGGAGGCATAAGAACACTGCACATGCACTGAGGTGAGATGAAACTCGCCCATACTTACACACATACAGTGCTAGTCATGGCATTATGCTGGATGAGTGCCCCAACACAATGCTGCGACGAAAACCAAAGGTCTACCATACAGGGGGGTCTTTTTTCCTCAGTGCATTATGCCGGTTAGCATTTTTAAGGCTGGAGGCGGTGTCGAGTTACTGTCTGCCAAACCTCGGCCTGACCCCTCGAAGAAGACACTTGTTCGTACCTTAACTGTGTTAAAGAACCAGTTAGAAAGTACACCTAAGATAACTGCTACAGAACTGAAAGAAATGAACCCACATCTTCTCTCGTTCACACATCTGTTAACAAACGTGTGAAAGAACTGGGCTCCAGTAGTCACCCCCCGGTTATGAAACCGATCCTCTCCAAGCCACAGAAGGAACGTTGTTAGGTAAGACACATATGCAACAGTTGGGTATCTTTATTTCGAAACGTTTCGCCTACACAGTAGGCTTCTTCAGTCGAGTACAGAAAAGTTGATAGAAGCAGAAGAGATTTGAAGACGATGTAATCAGTCCATCACCCTTAAAGTTTTGAGGTGGTCAGTCCCTCAGTCTGGAGAAGAGCAATGTTTCATAGTCTGAAACAATATGGAGTTTAAGTGACAGGATGGAGCCTTATATAGCGCCAGGAGGTGAGACGTAGGTCACTAGTAGAAGTAAGAACGCAGATGTTGGGAGGTCAGGTCCCTCTCAAATCCAGCCGTTCTCACTAGTAGAGGCTGTCGAAGTTGAATGCAGGTCTGTACCAAGATACCCTTGTGTTGCAGTGTCTGACATATTGAACGTTAAAATGGTATAAAATACCAACAGGTAGTTAGGTAAGACACATGCAACAGTTGGGTATCTTTATTTCGAAACGTTTCGCCTACACAGTAGGCTTCTTCAGTCGAGTACAGATACCCAACTGTTGCATGTGTCTTACCTAACAACCTGTCGGTATTTTATACCATTTTAATGTTCAATATGTCAGACACTGCAACACAAGGGCATCTTGGTACAGACCTGCATTCAACTTCGACAGCCTCTACTAGTGAGAACGGCTGGATTTGAGAGGGACCTGACCTCCCAACATCTGCGTTCTTACTTCTACTAGTGACCTACGTCTCACCTCCTGGCGCTATATAAGGCTCCATCCTGTCACTTAAACTCCATATTGTTTCAGACTATGAAACATTGCTCTTCTCCAGACTGAGGGACTGACCACCTCAAAACTTTAAGGGTGATGGACTGATTACATCGTCTTCAAGAATCTTCTGCTTCTATCAACTTTTCTGTACTCGACTGAAGAAGCCTACTGTGTAGGCGAAACGTTTCGAAATAAAGATACCCAACTGTTGCATATGTGTCTTACCTAACAACCTGTCGGTATTTTATACCATTTTAATGTTCAGAAGGAACGTTGGCTGGATTATGCAAAGAAATATCTTCACTGGAATCCTCAACAGTGGTCTGAAGTACTTTACAGTGATAAAGCAACCTTCGCCGTCACCTTTAACCGTGGAGGATATGTGTATCGGCCCAGAGGTAGTGACCCACTAGACCCTCGCTACACCTGTGGGACCACCAAACATCCAGATTCGCTCATGGTTTGGGGGTGTTTCAGTGCTCAGAGTGTTGGTGACCTCATTATGCTTCCCAAAAACCAGTATATGAACCAGTATAATTACCGGGAGTTCTTGTGTGACAATTTACCTGAGGCACTTCACAAGTAAGGGGCTACGGTTTTTGTGCAGTACTCATCACCGTGTTATACCACCTAATCCGTAGTTCAATGGTTCCCTAGACCTAAACCATATAGAGAACCTTTTGTCAACAGTGAAACGAAGTTTACTGGGCAAGGATATCAGTTCCATCTAGCTGCTAGTGGCTGCTCTACATGAGGTTTTGAATAATATACCCCACAGACTCTAAAGAATTTGTTTGAGAGTCTTCCTACGCAGCTGAGGGACGTGATTAAGCAAAAAGGACGCAGCACCAGTATTAACACCTCAGTAAATGTGCATATATATATATATATATATATATATATATATATATATATATATATATATATATATATATATATGTATATATATACATATATATGTATATATATATATATATATATATATATATATATATATATATATATATACATATATATATATATATATATATATATATATATATATATATATATATATATATATATATATATATATATATTATAATCTTTCATGGAATGTGTTTGTGTTTTGGTATGTGTGGGTGAGGGGCGGCATGATGCCGTGACTAGCACTGTATATAAAGAGAAACATAGCTGTTAAATAAGTGTTTCAGGTACTTGTAGAATACGGCAAAAGTGTGGAGAAGGAGCTTAAAAACCGTAGGCAGGAGAGGTGCAGCAGTCGTAGGTGGTGTCACATTTGTTCAATGTGGAAGTAGGTCGTGCCCAAGGGTTAGGCAAGCGAAGAATTCCCAAGTATTAAGATCCCAAGAAGTTGCAGTGTCTGACAGGATTGTAGATGAATGGTTCAGAGAACCGACATGTTGATAAATTAGACACATGTGTAACTCTTGGATATCTTTATTGAGGAAACGTTACGCCACACAGTGGCTTCATCAGTCCATACAGAGGAGAATCTTGAAGAACAGGAGGAGAATGAGGGTCTTAATGGGATCTAAGAATGGGATCTTAATACTTGGGAATTCCTCGCTTGCCTAACCCTTGGGCACTACCTACTTCCACACTGAACAAATGTGACACCGCCTACGACTGCTGCACCTCTTCTGCCTACGGTTTATAAGCTCCTTCTCCACACTTATGTCGTATTCTACTCAAGATTGATGGACTGACCACATTGACTCAAGGTTGAGGGACTGATTACCTCATTCTCCTCCTGTTCTTCAAGATTCTCCTCTGCATGGACTGATGAAGCCACTGTGTGGCGAAACGTTTCCTCAATAAAGATACCCAAGAGTTCCACATGTGTCTAATTTATCAATGTTGGCAGATGTAGGAGTGAAGACCTGATTAGCAGGTATAGGACAGCAATAGAGATAATTAGGAAGAAGGGTGGAAACCCTGTGATATGTGATATTTTGCCCAGGAGAAGAATTGGAAATGAATGGTTGTCCAGGGCAATTGGTGTCAGTTACTGGCTGGACAAACACTGTAAGGAAAATGCAGTAACATTCATAGACAACTGGGACCTATTCTATGGCAGAACTAACACGTATGCCAGGGATGGGGTTCACTTATCTAGATTTGGGGTGGGAGCACTGGCCAACACTCTAGAGGGAGCTGTTAGGTCTTTAAACTAGAAATAGATAGTGGTATGGGTTTTTGTGAAAAATAATTGAGCTCTCAGTGTAGCAATAGTGTGAGTTTTAAGGGAACCAGTTATAGGCAGAATGGGGTAGAGTTATTGGTGAATATTCAAAAGCCAGTGGCACTAGGTGACAAGGACAGTAACAGGTATAGTGGAGGAATAGAAATCAGAAAAAAACAAAAGAGAAGGGAGGTTTTCTAAACATATATTATACTAATAGTCGTAGTGCGAGAAATAAGATGTACGAATTGAGATTAGTTGCAAGTGCGGGTAACATTGATGTTTTTGGCATAACTGAGACGTGGTTTAATATGAAAAATCTGGACATGCCTACTGAATTCAGGGTTTGAAATTGTTCCAAGCAGACAGAAGTATCGGAATGGGGGGTGGGGTGGCACTATGTCCGAGATCGTTTAAATTGTTGCATAAAAATGGGTATAAAGTCTGAAACACATACTGAGTCTGTTTGGGTAGAATTTTCAGAGGAGCACGAAAAATTTATTTTGGGCGTGATATACCGTCCCCCAAACTTGGATAGAGACTGAGGAAGACTACTGTGGGAGGAAATTGTTCGGGCCACAAGGCATGATAACGTTATAATTCTAGGAGACTTTAACTTTAGTCATATTGATTGGAATTCCTGGTAGTTCTGAATTGTTTTTTAAATCAGTTTGTTACAGAACCTATATGGGGAAATAACCTGCTTGACTTGGTTGTGGCAAACAAGGAAACCCTTGTTAATAATTTAGAAATTTCAGAGGAACTTGGTGCAAGCGACCACAAATCAATTAACTTTAGCATTGAATGGAAGTATGATAGTAGGGATAACTCAGTAAGGGTCCAGATTTTTGGTTAGCAGATTACAATGGGCTTAGAGAACGACTATCATCTGTGGATTGGAATAACGAAGAGAGCTATCAATATGAGAGCTTTCTAAACACTATACATGCTGCCCAAAGTACATTTATTCCGTATAAAGAAATTAGACAGAATAGAAATGACCATAAATGGATGAATAATAGGCTCAAATATCTCTTAGGACAAAATTAAGGAATTTATAGGCGCATCAAAAGAGGTGAGGGTCATCTTATGAATCAATATATTGACATTAAGAGGGACGTTAAAAAGGGATAAGAAAAGCTAAATGGGATTACGAAATTAAAATTGCTAGGGATTCGAAAACTAACCCAAAAGGTTTTTTTCCAAGTTTATAGAACAAAGGGTAGAAAAAAGATAGATCCCCTTAACAATAACTCTGGACATCTTACTGACAAGGAGAATGAAATGTGCTTAATTTTTAATAATTATTTTCTTTCGGTTTTCACACAGGAAGACACTAACAATATCCCATTAATTATTTTTTTTTAGTGGGCCTGAAGAAGATAAATTATGTAATATCAGTCACTAGCGAAATGGTTGTGAAAAAAGTAGACCGACTGAAACAAAATAAATTGCCAGGCCCTGATGAGCTTTTTTCAAGGGTTCTTAAGGAATGGAAAATAGAACTTTGTGACCTATTGACTAATATTTTCAATTTAGCTCTTCAAACAGGTGTAGTGTCTGATATGTGGAAGATGGCCAATGTCGTTACCGTCAGACTACCGCCCAATAGGCCTATCCTCGATTGTAGGCAAATTTATAGAGTCCATTATAGCTAATAATTGACGGTCAGTCAGTCAGAGGTCACTTGTGGTCCCTATCCTAGGCTGTCTGGGACGTAGCGTGGGGTGTTACTGAGCACCATAGACTGCTGTAGTGTTTTGGAATCTCGGGTTAAATTACTGAAGATGAAGTTCTACTTCTTCAGGAAGAAAATAGGAGGCTGAGACTTCGCCTAGATGGGTTTGGGAGTGAGTGTGAGATGGTGGGAGATGGTGAGGAAAAGAATACCAGCAATGAACTAAAGAGTTGTAGCCACTTTAAGTGGCAAGTGGTTCACAGGAAGGTTAATAGAGAAGATGTGAAGTTACGAAATCGTTTCTATGTTCTCCGGGACGAGTGTACTTCAGTGGTTAGTGAGGATACAGGTACCACTGACTCCCCTCCTAATCAAGGTAAGAATATTCTAATTGTAGGAGATGGTCTTCAGACAAATAGAGAAATTAAAACCTAACAAATCCCCAGGCCCTGATGAACTGTTTGCAAGAGTTTTATAGGAATGTAAAGAGGAACGTAGCATTCCTTTGGCTAATCTTTTCAATATATTACTACAAACTGGCATAGTGCTAGACAAGTGGAAAATGGCAAATGTAATACCTATTTACAAGGCAGGTGACAGGTCCTTAGCTTCGAACTATAGACAAATAAGCCTTACGTCCATAGTTGGTAAATTTATTGAATCAACAATTGCCGAAGCAATTCGTACCCATCTTGAAAGGCATAAATTGTTTGATGAATCTCAGCACGGTTTTACAAAGGGGCGTTCCTGTCTTAGGAATTTACTTCTTCACTAAGGTATTTGAGGAGGTAGATCATGGTACTGAATATGATATTGTGTATATGGACTTCAGTAACGTTTTCGATAGAGTTCCACATCAGAGGCTGTTGAGAAGGGGCGTTCCTGTCTTAGGAATTTACTTCTTCACTAAGGTATTTGAGGAGGTAGATCATGGTACTGAATATGATATTGTGTATATGGACTTCAGTAACGTTTTCGATAGAGTTCCACATCAGAGGCTGTTGAGAAAACTTAAGGCACACGGAATAGGAGAATTTTTTTCCTGGGTAGAGGCATGACTGACAAATAGGCAGCAAATAGTTTGCATAACTGGGGAAAAATCAGAATGGGGGCACGTCACAAGCGCTGTTCCACAGGGGTGAGTGTTGTTCCCCTTACTGTTCACAATCTAAATAAACGATATAGATGAGGGAGTAAATAGCGACATAAGCAAATTTCCTAATGACACCAAAATAAGCCGTCCAATTCATTCTAATGAGGACATTAAAGCACTAAAGGATGATCTGAATAAACTGACGCAGTGGTCGGAGAAGTGGCAGATACAGTTTAATACAGACAATTGCAATGTTGGACAGGAAAATAACCATGCCACATATAAACTAAATAATGTAGATCTTAATATTACGGATTGCGAAAAGGATTTAGGAATTCTGGTTAGCAGTAATCTGTAACCAAGACAACAGTGTCTAAGTGTTCGCAATAAAGCTAACAGAAAACTTGGCTTTATAGCAAGAAGCATAAATAATAGAAATCCTCATATAGATTATGCTGCACAATGACTCACGAAATCGTAATGACACGATTGCAAACAAGCCATTCCCCTGCCGGGATTGAACCCGCGGTCATAGAGTCTCAAAACTCCAGCCCGTCGCGTTAGCCACTAGACCAGCTAGCCACAATAAGATTCATCCAACTAGGTATATTTCTACACCATAGGAAGGTTAGCACAGGCACCACTGTGACCACAAATGCAAGTTTTTACAGACGAATCTCCAGCTAGCGTGGCCGTGACGAACTCTAGCTCAAGTCCCCTCACTGCCGTCAACATGACTCACGAAATCGTAATGACACGATTGCAAACAAACCATACCCCCGGCCGGGATTGAACCCGCGGTCAGAGAGTATTAAAACTCAAGACCGCGGGTCTTGATATGGTTTATTATGCCGGGATATGGTTTATTATGCTGCACAGTTTTGGTCACCATATTACAGAATGGATTTAAATGCACTGGAAAATGTACAAAGGAGGATGACAAAGTTGATCCCATGTATCAGAAATCTTCCTATGAGGACAGACTGAGGGCCCTGAATCTTCGCTCTCTAAAAAAAACATACCACGGGCGGGATTTGAACCCGCGGTCAGAGAGTCTCAGAACTCCAGACCGTCGCGTTAGCCACTGGACCAGCTAGCCACAGTAAGATTCGTCCAATCGTGTCATTACGATTCGTTTGCAATCGTGTCATTACGATTTCGTGAGTCATCTTCACTCTCTAGAAAGGTGTAGAATTAGGGGGGATATGATTGAAGTGTATAAATGGAAAACAGGAATTAATAAAGGGGATGTAAATAGCGTGCTAAAAATATCTAACAAACAGGACTCGCAGCAGTGGTTTTTAAATTGGAAAAATTCAGATTCAGGAAGGATATAGGAAAGTACTGGTTTGGTAATAGAGTTGTGGATGAGTGAAACAAACTCCCGAGTACCGTCATAGAAGCTAAGATGTTGTGAAGTTTTAAAAATAGGTTGGATAAATACATGAGTGGGTGTGGGTGGGTGTGAGTTGGACCTGACTAGCTTGTGCTACTAGGTCGGATGCCGTGCTCCTCCCTTAAGTGACGTGTCTGACCTCACTAGGTCAAGGCATGGTTTAAGCCGGTGGGAGAATTGAATCTGTTTCGCATAGGCCAGTAGGCCTGCTGCAGTGTTCCTTCTTTCTTATGTTCTTATGTTAATATAAGAAGCCATCTTGATAAGCATAATTTGATTAATGATACTCAGCATGGATTCACGAGTGGCCATTCCTGCCTAACTTATACATTATCTTTCCTCAATAAAGCTTTTGAGGCCGTTGAGCATGATAAAGAATTTGATATTATTTATTTAGATTTTAGTAAGGCTTTTGAAAGAGTACCACATCAGAGACTGTTAAAGAAAGTGGCAGCTCACGGCACTGAGGAAAAAGTGCTGTCATGGATCGAGCCATGGCTCACCAATAGGAAGCAGTGTGTGCATAAATTGGGTTAAGTCTGAGTGAGGATCTGTAGCAAGTGGTGTTCCACAGGGATCAGTTTTAGGCCCGTTGTTGTTTATAATGTATACCAAAGACCTTGACGAGGGAATTACTAGTGATATGAGCAAATTCGCTGATGAGACGAAGATAGGTAGGATAATCGATTCAAACGTAGATGTTAGGGAACTTCAGGAGGATTTAGACGAACTCAAATCGTGGTCAGAAAAGTAGCAGATGCAGTTCAATGTAGATAAATGCAAAGTTCTAAAGCTTGGGAATGTTCATAACCTTAGCACCTATCAGCTTAATAATGCAGAAATTAGCCGTACGGAATGTGACAAGGACTTGGGGGCTATGGTAAGCAGCAACTTTAAACCAAGACAGCAATGCCTAAGAGTACGTAATAAGGCAAATAGATTATTCGGATTTATATCAAGAAGAGTAAGCAACAGAAGTCCAGCGGTTATACTACAGCTTTATACATCATTAGTAAGGCCTCACTTAGATTACGCAGCTCAGTTCTGGTCTCAATAATACGGAATGGATATAAATTCGTTAGAAAACATTCAGCTTAGAATGACTAAATTAATTCATAGCATTAGAAATCTTCCATATGAAGAAAGATTGAAGACTCTTAAATTACATTCACTTGTTAGACGAAGAATGAGGGGAGACATGATCGAAGTGTATAAGTGGAAGATGGGTATTAACAAAGGGGATATAAATAAGGTCTTGAAGATATCTCTTCAAGATAGAACCGCAATAATGAATTCAAATTAAATAAGTTTAGATTTCGAAAGGATATAGGAAAGTATTGGTTTGGAAATAGGGTAGTTGATGAGTGGAACAGTCTACCTATTATGGTTATTGAAACTAAAAACCTTGGGTAGTTTCCTCCTTTCTTATGTTCTTGGAGCAAGGAGAGAGTGGACCTAGTAGCGACCAGTGAAGAGGCGGGGCCAGGAGTTGTGAATCGACCCCTCCAACCACAATTAGGTGAGTACACACACACACACACACACACACACACACACACACACACACACACACAAACAAACAAACAAACACTGCCGTTGATGCTTCTAATTCTGCATTTCCTCTCGTTCCAGGTGAGGCTGGTGACGCCCAGCGGCAGAACTCACTCCGTCTTGTGTCTCGTGAGAAAGTCGCATATTTGTGTCTTGTGAGAAAGTTTAGTGACCTTTTCACCTGTAAGAAAGTACACCATCTTGTGCCTGGTGAGTCTTATGAAGTTACTTTATCTCGTGAGAAGTTACTTTATCTTGTGAGAGGTTATATTATCTTGTGAAAGGTTACATTATATTGTGAGAAGTTACTTTATCTTGTGAGAAAATACGCTATCTAATGAGAAGTTACATTATCTTGTGAGAAGTTACAGTGTCTTGTGAGAAGTTGTATTATCTTGTGAGAAGTTACAGTATCTTGTGAAGAGTTACATTATCTTGTGAGAAGGTTCAACATCTTGTGAAAAGATAACCAGATGTTGCACATGTGTCTTAACTTTCATACTGTGAGTTCTCACAAGGTGTTGAAACTTCTCACAAGGTGTTGAACCTTTTTACAAGGTGTAAGAAGGTTCAACACCTTGCAAGAACTCACAGTATGAAAGTTAAGACACACGTGCAACATCTGGATATCTTTACTGTAGACGTTTCGCCATCCAGTGGCTTTATCAATACAGATTCTAGGACATAATTAGAAGACAGTAGAACTATATACAAAAGATGAGGTAAGCAGTCCCTCAGCATCGTGATGGCAGAGATTCTGGAGGAAAGGCAATAAAACTGGCGGTTATATAGGCGCCAGTGGATAAGGACGTGTAGCAGACGAGGGCATAGTCACTGGTAGGCGGGATTCCCTAGCGGAAGTTGGTCCTACCCAAAGGGATGGGTTAGTTGTAGCAGCCGTGAAGAAGGTCTTGTAGATGTCCTCTGAACCAAGATTCCATGATGTTGCGGTGTCTGACAAGCATCACCACGATGCTCTCAACACCAACTCCAAGGCTGAGGGCCTGATTACCTCATCTTGTGTATATAATTCTGTCTCCTAATTATGTCCTAGAATCTGTATTGATAAAGCCAATGGATGGCGAAACGCCTAGAATAAAGATAGCCAGATGTTGCACATGTGTCTTAACTTTCATCTTGTCAGTATTTTATACTTTTCTTGCATAACTCGCAATATCACACATACACATTGCTCTCAAAAGATATTCCATGTACGATAGCAAAGGAAGAAAATACATATAATTCAAAGAAATTACGGAAGTAATTTGTTGCAATTGAATCACATATTCCCAATTTTTCACACTCTTATGGGGAAAAATGAGATTTTAATTTCTCCCGTCTTTTGCGTCTCGCCTCAAACGCGAATCTCCTTTCTTCAGAAATAAAGGTGCATAGATATATTTTCTATTTTTAGAAGTGCTGTTCCCCTCCCCTTTTCTCTCTCGGTCCTACATATCCGATTACTTTTCTCTGCTGTCTGCTGTACTGCTGTATATTTCCTGGTTCTTTTTCTGCTGGGAAAAAATCGTGCTTTTGATATAGTCGTTTGCGCCTAGTAACCACGTCCTGACGTCTTGATATGAGCTGCTACCCGTGTTCTAACTTATTGATGGGGGGCTGCTGTCCGCATTCTAATTCATGGGGGCTGCTATCCGTGTTCTAATTGATTGGGACTGCTCCCCGTGTTTTAATCGATGGGGGCTGCTACCCGTGTTCTAAATCATTGATGCGGGCTGCTGTCCGTATTCTAATTCATGGGAGCTGCTATCCGTGTTTTAACTGATTGTGGCTGCTACCCATGTTCTAATTGATGGGTTCTGCTACACGTGTTCTGATTGATGTGGGTTGATCTTATGTCCAAACTGAGTCTCTGACTAGTCCTCCTTAGACGCAAAGGAAGTATTTAAGAAGAGGGCCTACTAAGAAGCATACAGGAAAGCCAAGTGGAAGATGTGTAAGAGTTACATCTAATCTTAAGACCCTTAAGACATGAACAGCAATTCTGTGTAGTGCAAAACGTTGGACAGGCCTTTGTTTTCCATTCAGCCGAGTGGAAATGAGGCGGAACCACCTGCCTGGCCTAAATAAGGTGGTTATCGTGTGGGGGGCACCTGGTTTACATCAGGTGGCCCTCAGGTGAGCTAGCAGGTTCCTAGTTCCTCTTTCCCTAATATGCTCACTGATTACTTGTGGAATCGAGGCTCTAACTTGCACTCCTGCCGCACTAATTGCCAAACTCCCAAGATTATTATGCATTCCTAAGATCTTATGCCTGGTGGTTGGTGGTGGTGGTTGGTGGTGGTGGTTGGTGGTGGTGGTGGTTGGTGGTGGTGGTTGGTGGTGGTGGTGGTTGGTGGTGGTTGGTGGTGGTGGTGGTGGTTTTTGTTGGTGGTGTTGATGGTGGTGGTGGTTTTTGTTGGTGGTTGGTGATGGTTGATGGTGGTGGTGGTTTTTGTTGGTGGTTGGTGATGGTTGATGGCGGTGGTGGTGGTGGTGGTGGTGGTGGTTAGTGGTGGTGGTGGGTGGTGGTGGTGGTTAGTGGTGGTGGTTGGTGGTGGTGGTTAGTGGTGGTGGTTGGTGGTGGTGGTGGTGGTGGTGGTTAGTGGTGGTGGTTGGTGGTGGTGGTGGTGGTGGTTAGTGGTGGTGGTTGGTGGTGGTAGTGGTTAGTGGCGGTGGTTGGTGGTGGTGGCTTTTGTTGGTGGTGTTGGTGGTGGTGGTGGTGGTGGTGGTGGTGGGTAGTGGTGATGGTTGGTGGTGGTGGTGGTGGTGGTGGTGGTTAGTGGTGGTGGTGGTTGCTGTTGGTGATGGTGGTGGTTGTTTGTGGTGGTGGTTATTGGTGGTGGTGGTGGTTGGTGGTGGTTGTGGTGATGGTGGTGGTTGTGGTGATGGTGGTGGTGGTGGTGGTTGGTTGGTGGTGGTGGTGGTGGTGGTGGTGGTAGTGGTAGTGGTGGTGGTGGTATTGGTGGTGGTGGCGGTGGTGGTTGGTGCTGGTGGTTGGTAGTGGTGGTTGTTGGTGGTGGTGGTGGTTGGTGGTGGTGGTTAGTGATGGTGGTTTGTGGTAGTGCTTGGTAGTGGTGGTAGTTGGTGGTAGTGGTGGTTGGTAGTGGTGGTTGGTGGTGGTGGTGGCACTGGTGGTGGTGGTGGTACTGGTGGTGGTGGTGGCACTGGTGGTGGTGGTGGCACTGGTAGTGGTGGTGTCACTGGAGGTGGTGGCTGGTGGTGGTGGTTAGTGGTGGTGGTGGTGGTGGTGGTTACTGGTGGTGGTGGTTGGTGGTGGTGGTGGTGGTGGTTGGTTGGTGGTGGTGGTGGTGCTGGTTGGTGTTCGTGGTTTTTGTTGGTGGTATTGGTAGTGGTAGTGGCACTGGCGGTGCTGGTTGGTGGGGGTCGGGGTGGTGGTTGGTGGTGGTGGTGGTTAGTGGTGGTGGTTAGTGGTGGTGGTGGTTAGTGGTGGTGGTGGTTAGTGGTGGTGGTGGTTAGTGGTGGTGGTTAGTGGTGGTGGTGGTTAGTGGTGGTGGTGGTTAGTGGTGGTGGTTAGTGGTGGTGGTGGTTAGTGGTGGTGGTTAGTGGTGGTGGTGGTTAGTGGTGGTGGTTAGTGGTGGTGGTGGTTAGTGGTGGTGGTTAGTGGTGGTGGTGGTTGGTGATGGCAGCAGTAATAATAGTAGCAGTATTAGTAGCAGTGTCAGTAGTATTAGTACTAATAGTAATACTAATAGTAGTATTGACACTAATAGTAGTAGTAATACTAACAGTCGTAGTACTAATAGTAGTAGTACTAATAGTAATAGTAATACTAACAGTCGTAGTACTAATAGTAGTAGTAATACTAATAGTAGTAGTAATACTAATAGTAGTAGTAATACTAGCAGTACTAGTACTAATAGTAATAGTACTAATAGTAGTAATATTACTAATAGTAGTAGTAATAGTGAAGATGATAGTAAAGATGAAAGCAGTGATAAGTGTTGCAGTGTTGACTGATAAGTAACAGTAGTGTCTACCGTGTACGTACATAGCAAGCTTGTAGCAGCTATGTACACGGTAGTTTCTACTGTGTACATAGCAAGCTTGTAGCAGCTATGTACACGGTAGTTTCTACTGTGTACATAGCAAGCCTGTAGCAGCTATGTACACGGTAGTTTCTACCGTGTACATAGCAAGCTTGTAGCAGCTATGTACACGGTAGTTTCTACTGTGTACATAGCAAGCCTGTAGCAGCTATGTACACGGTAGTTTCTACTGTGTACATAGCAAGCCTGTAGCAGCTATGTACACGGTAGTTTCTACCGTGTACATAGCAAGCCTGTAGCAGCTATGTACACGGTAGTTTCTACCGTGTACATAGCAAGCCTGTAGCAGCTATGTACACGGTAGTTTCTACCGTGTACATAGCAAGCCTGTAGCAGCTATGTACACGGTAGTTTCTACCGTGTACATAGCAAGCCTGTAGCAGCTATGTACACACGGTAGTTTCTACCGTGTACATAGCAAGCCTGTAGCAGCTATGTACACGGTAGTTTCTACTGTGTAAATAGCAAGCCTGTAGCAGCTATGTACACACGGTAGTTTCTACCGTGTACATAGCAAGCCTGTAGCAGCTATGTACATGGTAGTTTCTACTGTGTAAATAGCAAGCTTGTAGCAGCTATGTACACGGTAGTTTCTACTGTGTAAATAGCAAGCCTGTAGCAGCTATGTACACGGTAGTTTCTACCGTGTACATAGCAAGCTTGTAGCAGCTATGTACACGGTAGTTTCTACTGTGTAAATAGCAAGCCTGTAGCAGCTATGTACACACGGTAGTTTCTACCGTGTACATAGCAAGCTTGTAGCAGCTATGTACACTGTAGTTTCTACCGTGTAAATAGCAAGCTTGTAGCAGCTATGTACACGGTAGTTTCTACCGTGTAAAGAGCAAGCTTGTAGCAGCTATGTACACGGTAGTTTCTACTGTGTAAATAGCAATCTTGTAGCAGCTATGTACACACGGTAGTTTCTACCGTGTACATAGCAAGCTTGTAGCAGCTATGTACACGGTAGTTTCTACCGTGTACATAGCAAGCTTGTGGCAGCTATGTACACGGTAGTTTCTACCGTGTACATAGCAAGCTTGTGGCAGCTATGTACACGGTAGTTTCTACCGTGTACATAGCAAGCTTGTGGCAGCTATGTACACGGTAGTTTCTACCGTGTACATAGCAAGCTTGTGGCAGCTATGTACACGGTAGTTTCTACCGTGTACATAGCAAGCTTGTAACAGCTATGTACACGGTAGTTTCTACCGTGTACATAGCAAGCTTGTGGCAGCTATGTACACGGTAGTTTGTACCGTTGATAAATTAGACACATGTGCAACTCTTGGGTATCTTTATTGAGGAAACGTTTCGCCACACAGTGGCTTCATCAGTCCATACATAGGAGAAACTTGAAGAACAGGAGGAGAATGAGGTAATCAGTCCCTCAACCTTGAGTCGATGTGTTCAGTCCATCAATCTTGAGTAGAATACGGCAGATGAGCGGAGAAGCAGCTTATAAACCGTATGGCAGGAGAGGTGTAGCAGTCATAGGTAGTGTCACATTTGTTCAATGTGGAAGTAGGTTGTGCCCAAGAATTAGGCAAGCGAAGAATTCCTAAGTATTAAGATCCCAAGAAGTTGCAGAGTCTGACAGGTTTGTAGATGAATGGTTCAGAGAACCGACATGTTGATAAATTAGACACATGTGCAACTCTTGGGTACCCAAGAGTTGCACATGTGTCTAATTTATCAACATGTCGGTTCTCTGAACCATTCATCTACAAAGTTTGTACCGTGTACATAGCAAGCTTGTAGCAGCTATGTACACGGTAGTTTGTACCGTGTACATAGCAAGCTTGTAGCAGCTATGCAGCCTCGGCTCATCTCAGATCCTTGCACCTGGAAGTGCTCATTATAAAGTGATCCGAAGCTTTTAGCTTGGCAGTAGTTATGACTTCAGGGCGACGTTTTATGAAATTTTCTTCCAAAGGCGTTTTAGGTGAGAAATGACTGAGTAATGATAACATTACACTAGCTTTGAGAAGAATGCAGCTGCAGTGAAAATGCCGGTGGCTACACGTCTTGTCGTATAAAGCTTTCCACATTGCTGCGACAGGTGCGGAACGTTAAAAAAAATTATACGTAAACGTAAGACCACAAACATGTCTTTCGTAATGAAGCTTTTGCTGAAATGGCAGACGTGAGTCGGGGAATGAGCCTACACTTGTTTCTCCCTGTCTGGACCACAAGCTACATGTGGTAAGAAAGAAGTAGCCTGAGGAAGAGTGGTATATAGTCAGGTATAAAAAAAAGTGAAGCTTCGGATAGCTGTCTGTAGCTGGTGAAGGTGAGCTGGAACGTAATGTGGGTTATTAAAGTAAGTTTCGTGGCTGCGTTCTTAGCGAGATGTCACACAAGAGTCCTTATAACCAGGGTGTAGTGTCAGGTCTTTATAACCAGTGTGTAGTGTCAGATTTTATTCCCAGGCTGTCCACCACCACCACGTCCTCCATGAACCATGGGGATCTTCCTTTTCTTCAGAACAGCCACTGTGAAAGAAATAGTGAAATTACAAGCACTTTCGTGACTTCTCACGTTATCAAGGAACTTCGAGTTTCTTGATAATGTCAGAAGTCAGGAAACCGCTTGGAATTTCACTATTTTTTCAAAGTCGTTATTTTGCATTTGTGATATCATTTGTTTACTGTGATCTCATTGCATATATATATATATATATATATATATATATATATATATATATATATATATATATATATATATATATATATATATATATATATATATGTATATATATATATGTATATATATATATATATATATATATATATATATATATATATATATATATATATATATATATATATATATATATGTATATATATATATATATATATATATATATATATATATATATATATATATATATATAAATATAGGTAGGTACCACCTCTAGAACTGTCATAGGGACCCTCATCCTCAGAGAGAAGAATAAACTTGCTTCAGAGAAAACTCAAGGTTCTCCCTGAAGCTGTTTGAGAATTTTCTCCTACCACCCCCTATATTTCAAGTATGTTTTATTTAAAGACAAAAGTACATTGGCAAAACATTCACAAAAATACAGCAGAAAGTAAAACAACATAGGTAACTCAGAGCTACATCTCGAATACTTCGTCCAGCTCCCCGGCGGTGGGCCGCGTGCCCAGAATGCTGCAGGCATTTCCTCTCTGGATCGCAACACTAAGTCTCTGAAAGGGAAAGCTGGTCGCCCTGTGGTCCTTGGTTTCTATGATGAGCTTTTCACCCAGCTCTTTGAGGAACTTTAGAGCACACTTGCCCCATGCTCCAAGGGTCTCCGACCCTATTGGAATGAAGTTATAGCAAGGGGGAAGGTCTTCATATTTTCGGATCTTCTGGGTCTCCCTGTGGCTGGCAGCTCCACCCCCTTCCACTACGGAGTATGGCAAGTAGGTGTCCGCCAATGTGGCAGCACAGGTGTAGTCCCAGGCAATCTGCTTTCCATCCTTCCAAGGTAGCATATTGGCTCCATCAGGACGCTTTTGACTTCCATCGGACCTCTGTACTTGGGGTTCCCGTGAGCTGGGCAACGGGCTGTGGCGAGGCTTCTCTTTATGATGTCATTGACCTCCTCATGTCTGGCATACTTCCCTTCTGCTGTGTGACACACGAGACCATGAAGTCCGAATTGATCAGCTGTCGCCCTGTCGCAAATACACCTATGTTCGGTGAGGATGGGGGCGGCTAGGCGAAGAGCAACACCAATCCGAATGGCCTGTGGGTCGAGACGGGTGCCCAGGGAGGAATTGGGAACAGCTAACAGGAAATCTTCTGAGTGTGGTGCCTTCACTGCCAGGAGACGAGCTTTGTCCTTTCCTGAAGCATTGGAGAGCATTGTGTTGGCGATTTTTTCCATGATCGGTTTGTCCCAGTGGGACTGTTTGTGCTGTTTGGGAGGAGCTGGTCTACTGGAGGAGTCTGTAAGGGTGTCCCACCGAATCGCTGCTTCAGTAAACCTGGGGTCTTGAGCTCCTACCACGTCTCTGAAGCGTTTGGGTACTATCTTCTTGACTAATGCACTGGAAGCCAAACACGAAGACAGAAAAGCAGGTAAAGCAACATGCGTTGCTTTACGCACCCCTATACCTCCCAGTCGCACTGGGAGGGTTGTCTGATCCCATTGCTCATCCTCTAGTGACAGGTTCAGTGCTTTCTTGAAAGTTGATCTCAGGTGTGCGTCATATTCATCGAGTGTTGGGTTGTCAAAAGAGGGTGCACACCTCAAGGAGTAAGTGAGTCTTGGAATAGTAAGACACTTTGTGAGGAGATATATACACACACACACACACATATATATATATATATATATATATATATATATATATATATATATATATATATATATATATATATATATATATATATATATATAATATATATATATATATATATATATATATATATATATATATATATATATATATATATATATATATATATATATATATATATATATATACATATATACCTCTCTCTCTCTTTTTTTACACAGACTATGACTAGGTTAGGTTAAGGATCCCTATCTTTATTGACAAGCTATTCACAGGTTAAGGATTCCAAACTTTATTGACAAGCTAAGAGCTGTTACCTACATCAGCTCATTTGAAAGCATTTTTATTGTTATAAAACATACAAGTATTTTTATTATGAAGCATGCAAGTAGGGAACAGGATGAAGTTGGAGCCATCTGTGGGCCAGCATTTTCATCTGATCAACTGACTTTATCTCGTTGATATCATAATGCAGTACGAATGTGTTCCAGACTTGAGACATCCTGGGGATAAATGATCTCAGAAGAAGTGATGCTCTGGAGAAGGGTACAGCCAGAGTGAAGTAGATGAGAGATACGGCGAAGTGCTGTAAGCTTCCTGGCTGCCTTGTTTGCAAGATTTACAAAGTGGCTCTTCATGGTCAGTTTAGAGTCAAATTTCAACCCAAGGATATCAACTTCTTCCCCAGGAGTCAACACCCTCCATTCATCCTTACTACTGCACAGGTATTACCATCATGGTGCCTAGAGACCACCATCAATTGTGTTTTCTCGGGTACAAATGTTGCTTGCCATCTATTTCCTCAAGCTGATATAGCTCTTAGCTGGTGATTGATGTAGCTTAGAGCAGCTGGCATTTCTTCTCTTGGATAAGTGAATGTCAATGTACAGTCGTCTGCATATGCATGGGATTCTGGGATGAGATGAAAACGGTCGTTGAAGTAGACATTCCATAACAATGGTCCCAGCACGCTTCCTTGTGGAACACTTGCCCCAATAGAATGTCTTGCTGATTCCGTTCCCTTGAGAACTACCCTTAGAGATCTATCATGAACGTTATCACTGAAGAGACAGCGTAGAGCGTGCAATTTCCAGTGCTTGAAGTTTTGTTAAGAGGCCCTGGTGCCACACCCGGTCGAAATCACCAGCAATGTCCACTGCTACCACACAGCTGACTTTGGATTCATCCAGTGACTGGTGCCACTTAGTAGAGAGGCTTAGCCACAGATCACCAGCAGAGTAACCTTTCCTGAAGCCATACTGACGGACAGAAAGTAGTGAGTGGTAGTCAAAAAACTCTGTCATTTGTCTTGAGATTATTGTCTCAAGGATCTTGCCAGTGATTGACAGGAGTGACACTGGTCTGTAGTTGCTAATTTCTGCTCTGCTCTTCTTTTTGTGAACAGGGACTACATTTGCCTCTTTCCACAGAGAAGGCCATTTACACTGTACTAGGTAGTGCTGAAAGATGCGAGTTAGAAGTGCTGCTAGCTGGTCTGCACATCTTCTCAGCAATCTTGGGCTCAACTTGTCTAGGCCCACAGCCTTTTCTTGGTCAAGCGATTTAAGAAGGAAATACACCTCCTCCTGCCTTATTGTCACCACTAACAGTTTTGACACAGTTATTGCAGCTAGCCAAGGAGGGTCCCTTGCTGGATCAAGAACTTGCATTTTGGTAGGAAAGTGTTCGGCAAAGAGGTCCGCTTTCTCTTGACTACTGGTAGAGGTGGTCCCATCTAATCTCTCTCTCTCTCTCTCTCTCTCTCTCTTACACAGGGTTTGACAAGGTTAAGGATCCCTAGCTTTATTGACAAGCTAAGAGCTGTTACCTACATCAGCTCATTTGAAAGCATTTTTCTTGTTATAAGACATACAAGTAGATAACAGGAAGAAGTTGGAGCCATCTGTGACCCAGCATTTTCATTTGATCAACTGACTTTATCTCGTTGACATCATTATGCTGTACGAATGTGCACCATACTCGAGTCATCCTGGGTATATATGATCTCAGATGGAGTGATGTTCTGGAGAAGGGTACAGCCAGAGTGAAGTTGCTGCTTTCTGTCCGTCTTGTGGCATAAAAGCTTGTTTCACGCTGTCCTCGAAGTAGTGGATCCAAGTGTGGTACTTTGACAATATTGGCCTTGTACATAACAGTAAGGCCACCCACATCCCTCCTGTGTTGACGGTTCTGCTGAAATGACAGATCTATCCAGGATGGGTCCAGGCGAGAGATGAGACGTCTTGCTCTGTTCTCTACTCTGTCAAGTAGTCGCAGATGAGAGGGCGGGCAGGCAAACCAAGAAAGTGGAGCATACTCAAGGTGTGAGCGTATTTGTGCCTCGTACAGAATCTTGCAACACCTACTGTCAGGCAGATGAGAGATACGGCGAAGTGCTGTAAGCTTCCTGGCTGCCTTGTTTGCAAGATTTACAACATGGTTCTTCATGGTCAGTTTGGAGTCAAATTTCACCCCAAGGATATCAACTTCTTCCCCAGGTGCCAACACCCTGCCATTCATCCTTACTACTGCACCAGCATTACCATCATGGTGCCTAGAGACGATCATCATTTGCGTTTTCTCAGGTGCAAATGTTACTTGCCATCTATTTCCCCAAGCTGATATAGCTCTTAGCTGGTGATTGATGTAGCTTATTGCAGCTGGCATTTCTTCTCTTGGATAAGTGAATGTCAGTGTACAGTCGCCTGCATATGCATGGGATTCTGGGATGAGATGAAAGTCATTGAAGTAGACATTCCATAACAATGGTCCCAACACACTTCCTTGTGGAACACTTGCCCCAATAGGATGTCTTGCTGATTCCGTTCCATTGAGAACTACCCTTAGAGATCTACCATGAAGGTAAGCACTGAGGAGACATAGCGTAGAGCCTGCAATTCCCAGTGCTTGAAGTTTTGCTAAGAGGCCCTGGTGCCACACCCGGTCGAAAGCATCAGCAATGTCTAGTGCTACCACACAGCTGACTTTGGATTCATCCAGTGACTGGTGCCACTTAGTGGAGAGGTTTAACACCAGATCAGCAGCAGAGTAACCTTTCCTGAAGCCATATTGACGATCACAAAGTAGTGAGTGGTAGTCAAAAAACTTTATCATTTGTCTTGAGATTATTGTCTCGAGGATCTTACCAGTGATTGACAGGAGTGGCACTGGTCTGTAGTTGCTGATTTCTGCTCTGCTCTTCTTTTTGTGAACAGGGACTACATTTGCCTCTTTCCACAGAGAGGGTCATTTACACTGTACTAGGCAGTGCTGAAAGAAGCGAGTTAGAGGTGCTGCTAGCTGATCTGCACATCTTCTCAGCAATCATGGGCTCAACTTGTCTGGGCCCACAGCCTTTTCTTGGTCAAGCGATTTAAGAAGGAAATACACCTCCTCCTGCCTTATTGTCACCACTGACAGTTTTGACACAGTTATTGCAGCTAGCCAAGAAGGGTCCCTTGCTGGATCAGGAACTTGCATTTTGGTAGCAAAGTGTTCAGCAAAGAGGTCCGCCTTCTCTTGACTACTAGTAGAGGTGGTCCCATTCTGTCGATTTAGAGGTGGAATAAGTTCATCAGGCAGATAACCTTGTGTGTCCTTGACCAGGGGCCACCAGGTTTTGTAGCCTACCCTACCTGATGCTAGCTTTCTTTTGGTGTCCACCTCCCATTTAGCAATGGCCCACTTTTGAACGTCGCTCTCTCTCTCTCTCTCTCTCTCTCTCTCTCTCTCTCTCTCTCTCTCTCTCTCTCTCTCTCTCTCTCTCTCTCTCTCTCTCCTCTTTTTAAATTAATTATCTCTCTCTCTCTCTCTCTCTTCTCTCGTGAATCTGGCCACCTCTTATGCTCGGCTTCCATCGATCGACTGGGCTAAGGAAAGCCGTATGCAAATTAACATCATTGTAGTGTAGCTAGTGCAGAATGCATATTGGTGTAGCTACCACACGACTCACATGGGGTCAGAGTAGCCTATTGTCTTCACCAGCATTACACGGCTCCCGTATTTAAGACTTCTTTCACCTTTCTCCTTTACCATATTAAAAAATATAAAAGAGGGAAAGAGAGAGAGAGAGAGAGAGAGAGAGAGAGAGAGAGAGAGAGAGAGAGAGAGAGAGAGAGAGAGAGAGAGAGAGAGATAGAGAGACTTGCAACGGCGTGACTTTCAAAACAAGAACTCTCGCTCATTCTCTGCCTTGGTGTTGGGAAGGGCTTCTGGTGCGAGGAACTGGAGCTAATCTCCGTTTTCCCGAATCAAGCCTAACTACCTCCCCCTCCCCCAGGGAGTTGTATGAACCTTACAGGTTCAGCGCTCGACTCTGAATATTATAATTAATGTGTTGGCAGTCAGAGCAAGTTCCAAGTGTAAGATGCCAAGGCTTTCATACTTATTGAAGTGTTTTGGTGGGTGTAGCCAGGCGTCCGTGGTGGGTGTAGCCAGGCGTCCGTGGTGGGTGTAGCCAGGCGTCCGTGGTGGGTGTAGCCAGGCGTCCGTGGTGGGTGTAGCCAGGTGTTCGTCCAGTGTGTGGCTGTAGCCAGGCGTCCGTGGTGGGTGTAGCCAGGCGTCCGTGGTGGGTGTAGCCAGGCGTCCGTGGTGGGTGTAGCCAGGCGTCCGTGGTGGGTGTAGCCAGGCGTCCGTGGTGGGTGTAGCCAGGCGTCCGTGGTGGGTGTAGCCAGGCGTCCGTGGTTGGTGTAGCCAGGCGTCCGTGGTTGGTGTAGCCAGGCGTCCGTGGTGGGTGTAGCCAGGCGTCCGTGGTGGGTGTAGTCAGGCATTCCTGGTGAGTGTAGCCAGACATTCGTGGTGGGTGTAGTCAGGCGTCCGTGGTGGGTGTAGTCAGGCATTCCTGGTGGGTGTAGCCAGGCATTCCTGGTGGGTGTAGCCAGGCATTCCTGGTGGGTGTAGTCAGGCGTCCGTGGTGGGTGTAGTCAGGCATTCCTGGTGGGTGTAGCCAGGCATTCCTGGTGGGTGTAGTCAGGTGTCCGTGGTGGGTGTAGCCAGGTGTCCGTGGTGGGTGTAGCCAGGCGTCCGTGGTGGGTGTAGTCAGGCGCCCGTGGTGAGTGTAATCAGGCATTCCTGGTGGGTGTAGCCAGGCATTCCTGGTGGGTGTAGCCAGGCATTCCTGGTGGGTGTAGTCAGGCGTCCGTGGTGGGTGTAGTCAGGCATTCCTGGTGGGTGTAGCCAGGCATTCGTGGTGGGTGTAGTCAGGCGTCCGTGGTGGGTGTAGTCAGGCGTCCGTGGTGGGTGTAGTCAGGCATTCCTGGTGGGTGTAGCCAGGCATTCCTGGTGGGTGTAGCCAGGCATTCGTGGTGGGTGTAGTGAGGCGTCCGTGGTGGGTGTAGTCAGGCATTCCTGGTGGGTGTAGCCAGGCATTCGTGGTGGGTGTAGTCAGGTGTCCGTGGTGGGTGTAGTCAGCCGTCCGTGGTGGGTGTAGCCAGGCGTCCGTGGTGGGTGTAGCCAGGTGTCCGTGGTGGGTGTAGCCAGGCATCTGTGGTGGGTGTAGTCAGGCGTCCGTGGTAGGTGTAGCCAGGCGTCTGTGGTGGGTGTAGCCAGGAGTCCGTGGTGGGTGTTGCCAGGTGTCCGTGGTGGGCGTAGCCAGGCGTCCGTGGTGAGTGTAGCCATACATCCGTGGTGGGTGTAGCCAGGCGTCCGTGGTTGGTATATCCAGGCGTCCGTGGTGGGTGTAGCCAGGCGTCCGTGGTGGGTGTACTCAGGCATCCGTGGTGGGTGTAGTCAGGCATCTGTGGTGGGTGTAGCCAGGTGTCCGTGGTGGGTGTAGCCAGGCGTCCGTGGTGGGTGTAGTCAATCGCCCGTGGTGGGTGTAGTCAGGCATTCCTGGTGGGTGTAGCCAGGCATTCCTGGTGGGTGTAGTCAGGCGTCCGTGGTGGGTGTAGTCAGGCATTCCTGGTGGGTGTAGCCAGGCATTCGTGGTGGGTGTAGTCAGGCGTCCGTGGTGGGTGTAGTCAGGCGTCCGTGGTGGGTGTAGTCAGGCATTCCTGGTGGGTGTAGTCAGGCATTCCTGGTGGGTGTAGCCAGGCATTCGTGGTGGGTGTAGTCAGGCGTCCGTGGTGGGTGTAGTCAGGCATTCCTGGTGGGTGTAGCCAGGCATTCGTGGTGGGTGTAGTCAGGTGTCCGTGGTGGGTGTAGCCAGGCATCTGTGGTGGGGCATTCGTAGTCAGGCGTCCGTGGTGGGTGTAGCCAGGCATCCGTGGTGGGTGTAGCCAGGAGTCTGTGGTGGGTGTTGCCAAGTGTCGTCGTGGTGGGCGTAGCCAGGCGTCCGTGGTGAGTGTAGCCATGCATCCGTGGTGGGTGTAGCAGGTGTCCGTGGTGGGTGTAGTCAGCGTCCGTGGTGGGTGTAGCCAGGCGTCCGTGGTGGGTGTAGCCAGGCGTCCGTGGTGGGTGTAGTCAGGCATCGGTGGTGGGTGTAGTCAGGCGTCCGTGGTCGGTGTAGCCAGGCGTCTGTGGTGGGTGTAGCCAGGAGTCCGTGGTGGGTGTTGCCAGGTGTCCGTGGTGGGCGTAGCCAGGCGTCCGTGGTGAGTGTAGCCATACATCCGTGGTGGGTGTACTCAGGCGTCCGTGGTGGGTATATCCAGGCGTCCGTGGTGGGTGTAGCCAGGCGTCCGTGGTGGGTGTACTCAGGCATCCGTGGTGGGTGTAGTCAGGCGTCTGTGGTGGGTGTAGCCAGGTGTCCTTGGTGGGTGTAGCCAGGCGTCCGTGGTGGGTGTAGTCAGGCGTCCGTGGTGGGTGTAGTCAGGCATTCCTGGTGGGTGTAGCCAGGCATTCCTGGTGGGTGTAGTCAGGCGTCCGTGGTGGGTGTAGTCAGGCATCCATGGGTGTAGTCAGGCATTCCTGGTGGGTGTAGCCAGGCATTCGTGGTGGGTGTAGTCAGGCGTCCGTGGTGGGTGTAGTCAGGCATCCTGGTGGGTGTAGCCAGACATTCGTGGTGGGTGTAGTCAGGTGTCCGTGGTGGGTGTAGCCAGGCATCTGTGGTGGGTGTAGTCAGGCGTCCGTGGTGGGTGTAGCCAGGCGTCCGTGGTGGGTGTAGCCAGGAGTCTGTGGTGGGTGTTGCCAGGTGTCCGTGGTGGGCGTAGCCAGGCGTCCGTGGTGAGTGTAGCCATGCATCCGTGGTGGGTGTAGCCAGGCGTCCGTGGTGGGTATAGCCAGGCGTCCGTGGTGGGTGTAGCCAGGCGTCCGTGGTGGGTGTAGTCAGGCATCCGTGGTGGGTGTAGTCAGGCATCCGTGGTGGGTGTAGCAAGGCATTCGTGGTGGGTGTAGCCAGGAGTCCGTGGTGGGTGTTGCCAGATGTCCGTGGTGGGCGTAGTCAATCGTCCGTGGTGAGTGTAGCCATGCATCCGTGGTGGGTGTAGCCAGGTGTCCGTGGTGGGTGTAGCCAGGCGTCCGTGGCGGGTATAGCCAGGTGTCCGTGGTGAGTGTAGCCAGGCATCCGTGGTGGGTGTAATCAGGCGTCCGTGGTGGGTGTAGCCAGGTGTCCGTGGTGGGTGTAGCCAGGCGTCCGTGGTGGGTGTAGCCATGCATCCGTGGTGGGTATAGCCAGGCGTCCGTGGTGGGTGTAGCCAGGCATTCGTGGTGGATGTAGCCAGACATTAGTGGTGGGTGTAGTCAGACGTCCCTGGTGGGTGAAGCCAGGCATTCGTGGTGGGTGTAGTCAGGCGTCGTGGTGGGTGTAGTCAGGCATCCATGGTGGCTGTAGCCAGGCATTCGTGGTGGGTGTAGTCAGGCGTCCGTGGTGGGTGTAGCCAGGCGTCCGTGGTGGGTGTAGCCAGGTGTTCGTGGTGAGTGTAGCCAGACTTCCGTGGTGGGTGTAGTCAGGCGTCCGTGGTGGGTGCAGCCAGGCGTCCATGGTGGGTGTAGCCAGGTGTCCGTGGTGGGTGTAGCCATGCATCCGTGGTGGGTGTAGCCAGGCGTCCGTGGTGGGTGTAGTCAGGTGTCCGTGGTGGGTGTAGCCAGGCGTCCGTGGTGGGTGTAGCCAGGTGTCCGTGGTGGATGTAGCCAGGCGTCCGTGGTGGGGGTAGTAGCCAGGCGTCCGTGGTGGGTGTAGCCAGGCGTCCGTGGTGGGTGTAGCCGTGCATCCGCCGTGCATCCGTGGTGGGTGTAGCCAGGCGTCCGTGGTGGGTGTAGCCAGGTGTCCGTGGTGGGTGTAGCCATGCATCCGTGGTGGAGGTAGCCAGGCGTCCGTGGTGGGTGTAGCCACGTGTCTGTGGTGGGTGTACCCAGACATCCGTGGTGGGTGTAGCCAGGCGTTCGTGGTGGGTGTAGCCAGGTGTCCGTGGTGGGTGTAGCCAGGCGTCCGTGGTGGGTGTAGCCAGGCATCCGTGGTGGCTGTAGTCAGGCGTCCGTGGTGGGTGTAGCCAGGCATCCGTGGTGGGTGTAGTCAGGCGTCCGTGGTGGGTTTTGCCAGGCATCCGTGGTGGTTGTGGACAAGCGTCCGTGGTGGGTGTAGCCAGGCGTCCGTCATGGGTGTGGACAGGCGTCCGTCGTGGGTGTGGGCAGACGTCCGTGGTGGGTGTAGCCAGGCATCCCTGGTGGGTGTAGTCAGGCGTCCGTGGTGGGTGTAGTCAGGCGTCCGTGGTGGGTGTAG
This sequence comes from Cherax quadricarinatus, assembly GCF_038502225.1. Lineage (NCBI taxonomy): Eukaryota > Metazoa > Arthropoda > Malacostraca > Decapoda > Parastacidae > Cherax > Cherax quadricarinatus. The sequence continues at coordinate 28,431,665 of NC_091305.1, forward strand.
ACAGGCGTCCGTGGTGGGAGTAGCCAGGGTCCGTGTTGGGTGTAGTCAGGTGTTCATGGTGGGTGTGGGCCGGCGTCCGTGGTGGGTGTAGCCAGGCGTTCATGGTGGGTGTGGGCAGGCGTCCGTGGTGGGTGTAGCCAGGGTCCGTGGTGGGTGTAGTCAGGCGTTCATAGTAGGTGTGGGCAGGCGTCCGTAGTGGGTGTAGTCAGGCGTCCGTGGTGAGTCTAGCCAGGCGTCCGTGGTGTGTGGGCAGGCCTCCGTGGTGGGTGTAGCCAAACGTCCGTGGTGGGTGTAGTCAGGCTTCCGTGGAGGGTGTGGACAAGCGTCCGAGGTACAGTAAGTGTGCAAGAATTTACTTACACTGTGCAGTTAAGCTAGAGGTTGACTCGAGCGGAGGAGGAGGTTCAGTTGGCCAGCGGGGCAGCAGGTTTAAACCTCTCCTAATCGCTAGCTAAGGGTTTGTCGGTGCATTCAACGTAGTGAGGAATACAAGGCTCCCGTAGCCCTGAAGTGTGTGTGTGTGTGTGTTGTTGTTGTTGTTGTTGTTCCTTTAGGTATTTGATTTTGTTTCTCCGAGAAAGAAAAAAGATGTGACTTGGTCTGTTTGTGTTCCTCGTTGCTTCTCGTTCCTTTGCTCTCACCATCTTCCCCGTCGCTCCAAGGTAAACAAACGCCCGGGTATGATAACATTCGTGTCTGTACTCTGCGAAGGTGTGTGCGTAAGCCGAATTACAGCTCCTGGCACCTTACTCTTAACCTTTCGAAGCCGTGTTTGGAGTTCACCGCCGTCACCTCTCTCTCTCTCTCTCTCTCTCTCTCTCTCTCTCTCTTTCTCTCTCTCTCTCTCTCTCTCTCTCTCTCTCTTTCTCGCTTATCTCTTTCACTTTCCTCGCCCTAAAATACGACTATTTTTTTTATTTCTTCTTGGTTATCGGACAAGCACAAACTTGGCCCCTGGCCAGAGTATTCGAGCAGGTAAACTCTCAAATTAGTCACAGGTATATGACAGATATCTGGTTACATATCTCCAGTGAGGTAGTAAAGGGGTGGACCGGTAAGCCAGCGGAAGGCCTCGATCAGATGACCAAAAGCTCCAACGGTGGGTCATCATCTGATTAAGATTCGCATCAGGAAACACTTGCCCTGTTTCCTGACGAACCTTACCTAAACCAGAGGTATGGAAAAAAATATAAGCTGCAGAACAGGCTATTTCTGAGACAACGTTTCGCGCTTTACAGAGCTTTGTCAAGTCATACTTTTAATGATGGTTTTATCTAACAATCTAAACTTCATGACTCGCGGCATTTTCAAAAAAATTTTCTTAGTTTCCTCATCATGCCTTTCTGTCATCTTTTCTTTGATGTACCTTGTCCTTCCTTGATTCCTAGTACCTGATTCCTTGATTCCTAGTTCCTTCCTTGATTCCTTATTTGATTCGTAAATACAGTGGTGACCTGTACTTAGCTCTGTGAAGATCCGTACAGTGTGTTCTCCGTGAATCTGCAGATGTCCTCTCTTTAGCAACTCTACCAGCAGCTAAAAGAGAAGCGTAGGGTTGCTAAGCTTGAGATACGGCGACTGACGGAGGAAAACAAGAGGATTCGCGGTAATCCTCCTGTTGTGAGTCCTCAGGTCAAGATAGGAACCTGGTCAGTGGCCAGCCAACATGGAACCAAGCTGAAAATCAAGAAGACTGTTGGAGTGGCGGAAACAAAGAAGATCCAGAAGACTGCTGTGGAGACTTCCAACCCATTTTCGGTGTTACCAGACGAATGCGTGTTGTCTACTGGAAACGCTGCAATGAGTACCAAGGAATCATTGGCAGAGGAGAGTGAGTCGACATCCCATGAAACCCCAACGAAAACCATCGAAAACGTCACTACGAACTCCACCAGTGAAGGTAAGAACATTGTTTTAGTTGGGGACAGTCAAGTGAAATTTATGGATAGGGCATTTTGTCTTAGGGACAGGAAGAGGAGGCAGAGGTTATGTTTTCCTGGGGCTGGGATGGGGAATATTGTTAGCTGTCTGGGCGACATCATGAAAGGTAATGGGAGCAATCCTATTATCTGCCTCAGTGCTGGAAGCAACGATGTTGGCAGACATAGGAGTGAGGACCTGATTAGCAGGTACAGGACAGCAATAGAGATAATTAGGAAGAAGGGTGGGAACCCTGTTATATGTGGCATTTTGCCCAGGAGAGGAGTTGGAAATGAATGGTTGTCCAGGGCAACTGGTGTTAACTGCTGGCTGGACAAACACTGTAAGGACAATGCAGTGACATTCATAGACAACTGGGACCTCTTCTATGGCAGAAATGACATGTATGCCAGGGATGGGGTTCACTTATCTAGGTTTGGGGTGGGAGCACTGGCCAACGCAGTGGAGGGAGCTGTTAGGTCTTTAAACTAGAAATAGACGTATGGGTTTTCGTGGAAAAGCAATATATTCAGAGTGTAGCGATAGTGTGAGTTTTAAGGAAATCAGTTATAGGAAGATTGAGGAAGAATTATTGGTGAACATAGGAAAGCCAATGGCATTATGTGATGAGAGTAATAGGCATAGTGGAGGAACAGAAATCAGCAGGAAGAAAAATGAGAAAGGAGGGTTTCTGAAAATATATTATACTAACAGTCGTAGTGCGAGAAATAAGATGGACGATTTGAGATTAGTTGCAAGTGCGGGTAACATTGATGTTTTTGGCATAACTGAGACGTGGTTTAATATGAAAAATAGGGACATGCCTGCGGAATGTCACATTCAGGGTTTGATACTGTTCCAAGTAGACAGAAATATTGGAAAGGGGGGTGGGGTGGCACTCTATGTCCGAGATCATTTAAATTGTTGCATAAAAACTGGAATAAAGTCCGAAACACATACTGAGTCTGTTTGGGTAGAATTTTCAGAGGGGCACGAAAAAATTATTTTAGGCGTGATATATCGTCCCCCAAACTTGAATAGAGACCAAGGAAGACTACCGTGGGAAGAAATTCTTAAGGCTACAAGGCACGATAACGTTGTAATTCTAGGAGACTTTAACTTTAGTCAAATTGACTGGAATTTTTTGACATGGAATTTAGAATCTAATGACTTTTTAGAAGTAGTTCAGAATTGTTTTTTGAAGCAGTTTGTGATAGAACCTTGACTTGGTTGTGGCAAACAAGGAATCACTTGTTAATAAATTAGAAATTTCAGAGGAACTTGGCACAAGTGACCACAAATCAGTTACCTTTAGCATTGAATGGAAGTTTGATATTAGGGATAACTCAGTAACAGTCCCAGATTTTCGCTTAGCAGATTACAATGGGCTTAGAAAACACTTATCATCTGTTGACTGGCTAACGAAGAGAGCTATCAATATGAGAGTTTTCTAAACACTATACATGCTGCCCAGAGAACATTTATCCCTTATAAATAAATTAGATCGAATAGAAATGACCCAAAATGGATGAATAATAGGCTCAAATATCTTTTAGGACAGAAAAAAGGAATTTATAGGCGCATCAAAAGAGGTGAAGGTCTTCTTATGAATCAGCATATTGACATTAAGAGGGATATTAAAAAGGGGATAAGAAAAGCTAAACGAGACTATGAAATTAAAATTGCTAGGGATTCGAAAACTAACCCGAAAAGCTTTTTCCAGGTTTATAGAATAAAAGTTAGAGACAAGATAGGTCCCCTTAAAAATAACTCTGGGCATCTTACTAACAATAAAGATACCCAAGAGTTGCACATGTGTCTAATTTAACAATGTGTCGGCTCTCTGAACCATTCATCTACAATCCTGTCAGACACTGCAACTTCTTGGGATCTTAATACTTGGGAATTCTTCGCTTGCCTTACCCTTGGGCACGACCTACTTCCACACTGGACAAATGTAACACCACCTACGACTGCTGCACCTCTCCTGCCTACGGTTTATAAGCTGCTTTTCCGCTCATATGCCGTATTCTATTCAAGATTGACGGACTGACCACATCGACTCAAGGTTGATGGACTGATTACCTCATTCTCCTCCTGTTCTTCAAGTTTCTCCTTTGTATGGACTGATGAAGCCACTGTGTGGCGAAACGTTCCCTCAATAAAGATACCCAAGAGTTGCATATGTGTCTAATTTAACAATGTCCGAGATCGCTTGAACTGTTGCATAAAATCGGATATTAAGTCTGAAGTAACAAATACAGAGTCTGTTTGGATAGAATTTTCAGAGAGGCATGAAAAATTGATTTTAGGGGTGATATACCGTCCCCAAACTTAGATAGGGACCAGGGGAGACTACTATGGGAGGAAATTGTTAGGGCCACAAGGCACGATAATGTAGTAATTCTAGGAGACTTTAACTTTAGTCATATTGATTGGAATTGTTTGACTTGGAATTTAGAATCATACGACTTCTTAGAAGTAGTTCAGGATTGTTTTTTGAAGCAGTTTGTGACAGAACCTACAAGGGGAAATAACCTGCTTGACTTAGTTCTGGCAAACAATGAATCCCTTGTTAATAATTTAGAAATTTCAGAGGAACTCGGTGCTAGCGACCACAAATCAATTACATTTAGCATTGAATGGAAGTATTATAGTAGGGATAACTCAGTAACAGTTCCAGAGTCTCGCTTAGCAGATTACGATGGGCTTAGAGAACACTTATCATCTGTTGACTGGGGTAACGAAGAGAGCTATCAATATGACAGTTTTCTGAACACTATGCATGCTGCTCAAAGAACGTTTATCCCGTATAAAGAAATTAGATCAAATAGAAATGACCATAAATGGATGAATAATAGGCTCAAATATCTACTAGGGCATAAGAAAGGAATTTATAGGCGTATCAAAAGAGGTGAGGGTCATCTTATGAATCAGTATATTGACATTAAGAGGGACATTAAAAAGGGGATAAGAAAAGCTAAAAGGGACTATGAAATTAAAGTTGCTACGGATTCTAAAACTAACCCAAAAAGTTTTTTCCAGGTCTATAGAACAAAAGTTAGAGATAAGATAGGTCCCCTTAAAAATAACTATGGGCATCTTACTGACAAAGAGAATGAAATGTGCTCAATTATAAATAATTATTTTCTCTCGGAAGACATTAACAATATTCCAGTAATTAATTTTTATAGTGGGCCAGAAGAAGATAAATTATGTAACATCACAGTCACTAGTGAAATGATTGTGAAGCAGATAGACCGACTGAAGCAAAATAAGTCGCAGGGTCCTGATGAACTTTTTTCAAGGGTTCTTAAGGAATGCAAAATGGAACTCTGTGAACCATTAACTAATATTTTTAATTTATCTCTTCAAACAGGTGTAGTGTCTGATATGTGTGGAAGATGGCTAATGTAATTCCTATTTTTAAAGCAGGGGACAAGTCGTTACCGTCAAATTACCGCCCAATAAGCCTGACCTCAATTGTAGGCAAATTACTAGAGTCAATTATAGCTCAGATTATAAGAAGCCATCTCGATAAGCATAGCTTGATTAATGATACTCAGCATGGATTCACAAGAGGCCGGTCTTGTCTAACTAATTTATTAACTTTCTTCAGTAAAGCTTTTGAGGTTGTTGACCACGATAAAGAATTTGATATTATTTACTTAGATTTTAGTAAGGCTTTTGATAGAGTTCCGCACCAAAGACTATTAATGAAAGTGGCAGCTCATGGCATTGGGGGAAGGGTGCTCTCGTGGATCGAATCATGGCTCACAGACAGGAAGCAGAGAGTGTCCATAAATGGGGTTAAATCTGAGTGGGGATCTGTAACAAGTGGCGTTCCACAGGGATCAGTCTTGGGCCCGTTGTTATTTATAATATATATCAATGATGGAAATAAATGGTATAAAATACCGACACACTGGAAATATAAACACATATGCAGTATAATGTGATTCTTTATTGATAACGTTTCGCCCACACAGTGGGCTTTTTCAAGTCACAAACAGATCTACCTGGGGTGGAAGGTGATAAAGAATTCCCCCCAAAATGCTGATGGATGTGTCTATAAGATTCCTTGTAAAATTTGCGATAAAGTTTATTACGGTCAAACTGGTAAAAATCTCGAACTAAGATTAAAACAACATAAATATAGCATTAGAACTGGACAAGATTCCAATGCTCTATTTATTCATGTAAGAGATTTTAACCATCCAATTGATTTTCAAAAAGTTGAGAAAGTAGTATCAAGCAAGTCCATGGTCGACAGGAATATAATTGAATCTTGTTTCATAAAAAGCAGTTTTGACAATAATATGAGTATTTCCTTTGGTTTATATAAATTAGATCCATTTATAATTAATAGAATTTGGGAAGAATTTAATAATACACTGGACAAATAATAATTTTTAAATATTCTTGGGTAGAATAGTTTGTGGGTGAGTTGTGCAAAGGACCTATCCAAGTTGGGTCGCTGCGCGTCACGTGTTTAACCGTTGTGGGATCTGATAGTGAGGTGCTGTCCAGACCCCTTATATAGCTTCCTTGGATGCTTTACTTTCATAGTTCCTTGATAATGTGAGTAGTCACGAAAGCGCTTGGAATTTCTCTATTCTTTCAGAGTGGTTGTTTTGCATATATACATATATATATATATATATATATATATATATATATATATATATATATATATATATATATATATATATATATATATATATATATATATATATATATATATATATATATATATATATATATATATATATATATATATATATATATATATATATATATATATATATATATATATATATATATATATATATATATATATATATATATATCAACGGGAAAAGATGGGGTGGTACGGAAAGTGGAATATTCAAATGGCTTCAGGAAGAAATCCAAATATTCTTCCTTGAAGCCTTTTTATCCACTTCTCCGAGGCTATGGGTCCCACAATTTACACCAGAGGTGGACCCCATCTGTATATATATATATATATATATATATATATATATATATATATATATATCTATATATATATTATTATTATTATCACACTGGCCGATTCCCACCAAGGCAGGGTGGCCCGAAAAAGAAAAACTTTCACCATCATTCACTCCATCACTGTCTTGCCAGAAGGGTGCTTTACACTACAGTTTTTAAACTGCAACATTAACACCCCTCCTTCAGAGTGCAGGCACTGTACTTCCCATCTCCAGGACTCAAGTCCGGCCTGCCGGTTTCCCTGAACCCCTTCATAAATGTTACTTTGCTCACACTCCAACAGCACGTCAAGTATTAAAAACCATTCGTCTCCATTCACTCCTATCAAACACGCTCACGCACGCCTGCTGGAAGTCCAAGCCCCTCTCACACAAAACCTCCTTTACACCCTCCCTCCAACCTTTCCTAGGCCGACCCCTACCCCGCCTTCCTTCCACTACAGACTGATACACTCTTGAAGTCATTCTGTTTCGCTCCATTCTCTCTACATGTCCGAACCACCTCAACAACCCTTCCTCAGCCCTCTGGACAACAGTTGTGGTAATCCCGCACCTCCTCCTAACTTGCAAACTACGAATTCTCTGCATTATATTCACACCACACATTGCCCTCAGACATGACATCTCCACTGCCTCCAGCCTTATCCGCGCTGCAACATTCATCATCCATGCTTAACACCCATATAAGAGTGTTGGTAAAACTATACTCTCATACATTCCCCTCTTTGCCTCCAAGAACAAAGTTCTTTGTCTCCACAGACTCCTAAGTGCACCACTCACCCTTTTCCCCTCATCAATTCTATGATTCACCTCATCCTCCATAGACCCATCCGCTGACACGTCCACTCCCAAATATCTGAATACATTCACCTCCTCCATACTCTCTCCCTCCAATCTGATATCCAATCTTTCATCACCTAATATTTTTGTTATCCTCATAACCTTACTCTTTCCTGTATTCACTTTTAATTTTCTTCTTTTGCACACCCTACCAAATTCATCCACCAATCTCTGCAACTTCTCTTCAGAATCTCCCAAGAGCACAGTGTCATCAGCAAAGAGCAACTGTGACAACTCCCACTTTATGTGTGATTCTTTATCTTTTAACTCCACGCCTCTTGTCAAGACCCTCGCATTTACTTCTCTTACAACCCCATCTATAAATATATTAAACAACCACAGTGACATCACACATCCTTGTCTAAGGCCTACTTTTACTGGGAAATAATTTCCCTCTTTCCTATGTACTCTAACTTGAGCCTCACTATCCTCGTAAAAACTCTTCACTGCTTTCAGTTGTGTGTGTGTGTGTGTGTGTGTGTGTGTGTGTGTGTGTGTGTGTGTGTGTGTGTGTGTGTGTGTGTGTGTGTGTGTGTGTGTGTGTGTACTCACCTAATTGTACTCACCTAATTGTGGTTGCAGGGGTCGAGACTCAGCTCCTGGCCCCGCCTCTTCACTGATCGCTACTGGATCCTCTCTCTCTCTGCTTCCTGAGCTTTGTCATACCTCTTCTTAAAACTATGTATGGTTCCTGCCTCCACTACTTCACTTGCTAGGCTATTCCACTTGCTGACAACTCTATGACTGAAGAAATACTTCCTAACGTCCCTGTGACTCGTCTGAGTCTTCAGCTTCCAGTTGTGACCCCTTGTCCCTGTGTCCCCTCTCTGGAACATCCTATCTCTGTCCACCTTGTCTATTCCCCGCAGTATCTTGTATGTCGTTATCATGTCTCCCCTGACCCTTCTGTCCTCCAGTGTCGTCAGTCCGATTTCCCTTAACCTTTCCTCGTACGACATTCCCTTGAGCTCTGGGACTAGCCTTGTTGCAAACCTTTGTACTTTCTCTAACTTCTTGACGTGCTTGACCAGGTGTGGGTTCCAGACTGGTGCTGCATACTCCAGTATGGGCCTAACATACACAGTGTACAGTGTCTTGAACGATTCCTTATTAAGGTATCGGAACGCTATTCTCAGGTTTGCCAGGCGCCCGTATGCTGCAGCGGTTATTTGGTTGATGTGTGCCTCCGGTGATGTGCTCGGTGTTATGGTCACCCCAAGGTCTTTCTCCCTGAGTGAGGTCTGTAGTCTTTGTCCACCTAGCCTATACTCTGTCTGCGGTCTTCTTTGCCCCTCCCCAATCTTCATGACTTTGCATTTGGCTGGATTGAATTCGAGAAGCCAGTTGCTGGACCACATGTCCAGCCTGTCCAGGTCTCTTTGCAGTCCTGCCTCATCCTCGTCCGATTTAATTCTTCTCATCAACTTCACGTCATCTGCGAACAGGGACACTTCAGAGTCTATTCCTTCCATCATGTCGTTCACATATATCAAAAATAGCACTGGTCCTAGAACTGACCCCTGTGGGACCCCGCTCGTAACAGGCGCCCACTGTGATACCTCTTCACGTACCATGACTCGTTGCTGCCTCCCTGTCAGGTATTCTCTTATCCATTGCAGTGCCCTCCCTTTTACGTGCGCCTGATCCTCCAGCTTCTGCACTAATCTCTTGTGGGGAACTGTGTCAAAGGCCTTCCTGCAGTCTAGGAAAACGCAATCTACCCACCCCTCTCTCTCGTGTCTTACTTCTGTTACCTTGTCATAAAACTCCAGGAGGTTTGTGATACAAGATTTGCCTTCCATGAACCCATGCTGGTTTTCATTTATAATCTTGTTCCTTTCCAGGTGTTCGACCACTCTCCTCCTGATAATCTTCTCCATGACTTTGCACACAATACATGTCAGAGACACAGGTCTGTAGTTTAGTGCCTCGTTTCTGTTTCCTTTCTTAAATATGGGGACTACATTAGCTGTCTTCCATTTCTCAGGTAGTTGCCCAGTTTCAAGGGATGTGTTGAAGATTGTGGTTAGAGGCACGCACAGCATCTCTGCTCCTTCTCTAAGGACCCATGGGGAGATGTTGTCCGGTCCCATCGCCTTTGAGGTGTCAAGGTCACTTAAGAGCTTCTTCACCTCCTCCTCAGTTGTTCGTATGTCATCCAACACTTGTTGGTATATTCCCTCTTGATGTTCCCTTCTGTGCTGTCTTCCCACAGCCCTTCCTGTCTCTACTGTAAAAACTTCCTTAAATCTCCTGTTCAGCTCCTCACATACCTCCTGATCATTTCTTGTGAGTTCTCCACCTTCTGTCCTTAATCTGATCACCTGGTCTTTGACTGTTGTCTTCCTCCTGATGTGGCTATACAACAGTTTCGGGTCAGTCTTGATTCTCGATGCTATGTCATTTTCATACTGTCGCTGGGCCTCCCTCCTTACCTGTGCGTACTCATTCCTGGCTCTGCGACTGATCTCCCTATTTTCGTGTGTTCTCTGCCTTCTGTACTTTTTCCATTCTCTATTGCACTTTGTTTTTGCCTCCTTACACCGTCGGGTAAACCAGGGGCTCGTTCTGGTCTTCCCGTTGTTACTGTTGCCCTTGGGAATAAACCTTTCCACTGCCTCCTTGCATTTTGTTGTTACATATTCCATCATTTCATTTACTGGCTTTCCTGCCAGTTCTCTGTCCCACTGGACCTCCCGCAGGAAGTTCTTCAACCCTATGTAGTCCCCTCTTTTATAGTCAGGCTTTTCCCATTCAACTCCTGTTATTCTCTCCACTTGCAGCTCTACTATGTATTCAAAGCACAGAACCACGTGGTCGCTAGCTCCTAGGGGACTCTCATACTTGATGTCCTCAATATCTGAGCTGCCCAGGGTGAACACAAGGTCCAATCTTGCTGGTTCATCCTCCCCTCTCACTCTGGTAGTGTCCTTAACATGTTGGTGCATGAGGTTTTCCAGCACCACGTCCAACATCCTGGCTCTCCATGTTTCGGGACCCCCATGTGGCTCCAGGTTTTCCCAGTCAATCTCCCTGTGGTTGAAATCCCCCATAACCAGCAACTTTGCTCTGCTGGAGTGAGCTCTTCTTGCCACCTCAGCAAGTGTGTCCACCATTGCTCTGTTGCTCTCTTCATATTCCTCTCTTGGCCTCCTGCAGTTCTGTGGTGGATTATACATCACTGCAATGACCACTTTGTGTTCCCCAGAC
>NC_091305.1:28447649-28460149 GCF_038502225.1 Cherax quadricarinatus
TTTGTCTTGAGATTATTGTCTCAAGGATCTTACCAGTGATTGACAAGAGTGACACTGGTCTGTAGTTGCTGATTTCTGCTCTGCTCTTCTTTTTGTGAACAGGGACTACATTTGCCTCTTTCCACAGAGAGGGTCATTTACACTGTACTAGGCAGTGCTGTAAGATGCGAGTTAGAGGTGCTGCTAGCTGGTCTGCACATCTCAGCAATCTTGGGCTCAACTTGTCTGGGCTCACAGCCTTTTCTTGGTCAAGAGATTTAAGAAGGAAATACACCTCCTCCTGCCTTATTGTCACCACTGACAGTTTTGACACAGTTCTTGCAGCTAGCCAAGGAGGGTCCCTTGCTGGATCAGGAACTTGCATTTTGGTAGCAAAGTGTTCAGCAAAGAGGTCTGCCTTCTCTTGACTACTAGTAGAGGTGGTCCCATCCTGTCGATTTAGAGGTGGAATGAGTTCATCATGCAGATAACCTTGTGTGTCCTTGACCAGGGGCCACCAGGTTTTGGAGCCTACCCTACCTGATGCTAGCTTTCTTTTTGTGTCCACCTCCCATTTAGCAATGGCCCACTTTTGAACGTCACCCATATGCCTACAGGCTTGCCTGTGCAAGTTTCTGTTATAGGTGGTAGGATGTCTCTTAAACCTTCGCCATGCTTTGTACTTAGCAGTAGCAGCCTCTCTACAACGAAAGCCAAAGCAAGGCTGATCTGTAAGATTCGTCACATATTGGCGGTGAGGAATGTGTTCTTGTTGTAGATTAAGGATGTGTCCAGTGAAGGCTTTCACTTAGTTGTCAACATCTCCTTGGAGAAGAGCATTCCAATCGGTGGTGGCGAGATCAGAGCAAAGGGCTGGCCAATTACCTCTTTCCCATAGCCAGGTTGTGCGTGTGGACTCCTCACCTAGTTTTGTTGGGATCTTAAGTGTTGTAAAAACAGCCCTGTGGTCAGACGATCCAACGTAGCCGAGGGGTTGACAAGTGACTATGCCTTCTGCCAGATCACTCAGTACTGGGTCAAGGGAGGAGCCAGAGATGTGAGTAGGGAAATCAACAAAGTTTCTCATGTCAAATACTGCAAGAAGGTCATCAAAGTCCCTCTGTATAAGGTGTTGGTTGAGGCCACCAACAATTATGATATGTTGACAGTTGTGTTGTAGCAGAAGGGAGTCCATATTTTCCCTTAGGAAGTTGATGGGGTCTGCATGTTGCCACTGAGGTCTGTACATTGCACATGCTAGTACAGAGGTACTAGTTATTGAGGTTGAACTCAGATTTGATGTAATCTTCTTCCACTTATTCTTTTTGCTATTATCATCTGTTCATATCTTTGTCATGAGTGTTACAACAGCAGTAGCAGGAGGCCGGTACTATATTCATTATTTTTTTGCCCAGTTCAGTGTGGTTTACTTACTATGACTCGAAGTTTTCGAGTACTCATAATATCTTGAAGCATTTTTCGTTGTCCTCTTCCCTGTCACTTTTCCCCCTCCCCTGTCATCTCCTTTGTCAGTTACCTTCCCTGTCACCTTCCCTGCTACGTTCCTTGTTGCATGAGTATGTCGACAAGACACGATATGCTGCTTATGGCATTTTATTTAGAAGGTTCTTCTATAAGGGACTTTATCAATTCATGATAAAGTGACGAGGAAAGTGGCTCGGGGAAGATGACAAAGGTGATGCTTCAGAAAGATTATGATTTACTGTCGGTAAATTATACAAGTGCATGATCTTCCGTGTCGCCTTCTCTAAACCAGCTTCCAGCGAAATACACACACTGTCAAATCCTTTTCTTTTTTAAGAGTCTTGGAATGTGCAGTCTCCCCGGGAACTTTTTATCCCTGTCTGATATCCGTCAAGCCTCGTGTAATTCAGTTTGGCTTGTGAGGCAAGATTTACCGCCTCTGAAGCCGTGTTGGTGGTGGCTGATGAAACCTTTGCTCCGCAAGTGTTCCACCAATCTCTCTCATCTCCTCCATCACCTTACACGGTGTGCTTGTTAGCGATACTGGTTTGTAGTTTAGAGCCTCCAGTTGGGTCACCTCTAGTAAATATTGATACTGGACTGGCTGTCCGCTAGTGTGTTGCAGCTGTCTGCTAGTGTACCTGTCTCTAGTGTTAGTGTATGCTCTAGTGACTCGTCCTCTTGGTATTTTAAGAGGACTAACTTCTATTTGTCCCCTTCTCCCACATTCTAGCCCCTTTAGTATCAAACAGTCTTCCACGTTTTGCCTTGTTTATTACCACTAGTATCTTTCATATCATGACAATATCTCCTCTCCGGTGATGAGGGTCAGTTTTTCTAATCTTTCCTCATTGCTAATCTCTCTCTTCTCTGAGGTTTATCTAGTGGTAAACTTGGGTTCATTTTAATGTTTATTTTCATGGGTGCTAGGCAAAGGCTGCAGGCAGGTGCCTGGAACTCGAGGATCGGGCTTACGTTCAACTAGTAGCCTGAAATTTTTCTCGTTCAGCATCGTGAATGATTCCTTGTTCAGTATTGTGAATAATTCCTTGTTCAGTATTGTAAATGATTCCTTGTTCAGTCTCGTGAACGATACCCTGTTCAATATTCTTAACGATTCTGTGTCGAGCATCTTGAAAGCAGCTCTTATATTTACAGCCCTGGCGTATACTGCCGATGTTATCCAGTTTACGTGTGTCTCAGTTGACAGGTTGGGTGTGTATATGTGTCTGCTTGTCTGTCGGTTCGTTTACACACCTGTCCGTCGTCTGCTGGTGTGTATCTACAAGCGACGAACACCTCGCATCTGCAACAATACCAACACTCGGGGGGTTGTATTATGCCCTCCGCAAGGTTTCGGGGTTCCAGTCCCATGGTAGATTGCATTGGCAAAGAGAAATAACAAATGGTTGACGCAGAGTCTTCCGCTAGAGGGCAGCAGCGGCGGCGTGCCAAGCCAGCTGTAAATGGTAAACAAACCAGAGCGAACAGCTGAGTGTTTCTCCTTGCTTGTCAAACAAGGTGTAGTCAACTAACGAGGAAGAAGGCGAGGCCAAGAACGCCTCTCCAATCCTCGTAAATGGATAGGTGCTGGGGAGAATGGATGGAAGGTGGGGGGAGGGAGAACGAGCTAGGAACACAATAACGTGGAAAGGCACCTCACACACTGAAGAGGTTGATAAATTCTCACGTAACTCTCGCAGTGATACAAGTACGAGAGAGAGAGCAATATCGTGGACAGTTGGAGACTACATCTCTTGAGACTTTTCCACTCCAGTGTTGCCCTTCGCCAGCGACAATGTTCGCTTAAATTATTAAGTGATGATTCTTGAGTCGACACATCAAGACATAATTCAGATAAAAGAAAAAGCATTAGATTTTTTCTCAATATGCTTGCAACATGCCTCCACCAGAACTTGTGTCTGTCTTTTAAAGGCTCTACAACTGCGTAACAAAAATCACCGTATGAGCCTGTGTGAATACAGGAGCTCGGTAGCGAGAACTGTTGTATCTTCCCAAATTCAATTCAGGCTCCAAATATCGTCTATTCATAGGACGATATCTGGTACCATTTTTTATGCAGTTAGTGAAAACTTTCTCCACAATGCCTTTCCAAAGCACAGATTTTCGACATTGCCCCAACTTTGTTGATCCTGCCAGGGCGGTGAACGAGGCAACAACGCCAGTTGACTTCACCAGTACCAATATATGACGATAATTAAAAAATCTGGTCCCGTTAAAATGAACAAGAAAAAAAAAGAAATAACTCCCTCGGTTGGAATGGCAAAACGGACAAACGACTCGGCGTCGTCTGTGACAGAACAATCGATGAAAAAAAAAATACACACACAAATGTCAGTCTATCAGAACAGTCAGTTTACACAACGCTGGCGTCTGAGGGTAGAACAGTACACTCAGAGATCAACATTCAGAGACCTGAGTGCATCTTCGTCCTCTGGTCCCTTCACTGGAGGTGGACTGACGTTGACGCAAGAAGCAGGAGCTGCCGTCTCTTTCCTACGATTAAACTTCATGACCTCACATTCCCCAGACCTTGTGTCATCCACACTGGTTTAGTCTTTCCCCGTGAGTGTAACAAGAATAATAATAATTGAAATAGTAAATAATAATAATAATAATAATAATAATAATAATAATAGTTATAATAATAAGCATATTAAACATAAACCTGTCAAGTTTCAACAAGCTGCTTTTTTGCTCATCTGAAATTTGCATCGAAAGAGTAAAGTCATGTTTTCTATATTAATTTACAGATTTAAGTCATTAACAATGCAAATTTGGGATAAAATTCCTTGTGCCCAAACAATGGAGATTTTCATTTTTTTTGGACGGGGGGGGGAGGGAGTGGTGAAGAGATTTGAAACGTTGTTGTGTGAGCAATTTAATATTTATGAATGTATTCTGGGGAACCAGCCAGCAGGACTTGAGTTTTTTTCTGGAGGTGGGAAGTACGGTGTCCGCGCCGTGAATGGCAGTAGTACGATACTTCTCACAGTAAGCGTGTTGTGTGCGTGCAGATTTTAACGTTGCACGAGCTTCACACACCGCGCCCGCAGATGTGTCACAAGGAATAGTAAACCAATCAAAACTATTTTATACTACTCACATCCTTGTACCATCAGTGTATTCTCTAAAATTTGTATACCGTTCTACGTCTGTCTGTCTTTCAAAGTATTCAACTGACGTTCTACGTCAGTTGAATACTCAGACATACAGCCTCGGGGAGGAATGTCAGTATTTTTACATGAAGTCATTTTACCTCCCCGAGGCTATGGGTCCCCACACTTGAGCCTACGGGTTGATTCTGCCTAGCAGCCTAGCTACGCCAGTGCCATCACTGACCGGGAGACTCTTGCTGCTCCAGCACCATAACCTAGTGTAGCACTGGCCTACAAACAGTCAAGTTGGGATGGCCCCATTGCTGAAAAGGTGCTTGCCAACATGCTTAGAGCTGTAACATCAGACAGGGAGACTACCCGTCTCCAAGCTGTGAGTACACATCACTCCGGGGACTTCCTCCAAACAGTTCCCATTTCAGCAATGGGAACACGCCTCGACCCTAAAACAGTGGTTCTGCGCCTTGCTGCCCCAATTCACACGGAATATACGTGTATTTGCGGCGATGCACAAGCCGACCAATATGGTCTACATGGTCTTAACTGTTCCAAAACCAAGGGTTAGCATGCAAGATATAATGAAATCAACGACATCATAAAGAGAAACCTTGCTACAGTTGGATGCCCAGCCGAGAGAGAGAGCCATGATCACTAGCAGCCAACAATACCCACAACCCAGAAAACCACCCGGAGAGGATCACCATCTCTCCTTGAAAGAATGGCAAGCTCTTAGCATGGCACTATACCTGTGCGTTGACGCTGGCTGATACCTACATCCATCACAGTGTCGGGCGACAGAGAGGAGCTGCTGATCGCGGGGAGGAGTACAAGATCGGCAAGTACAGGGACATAAGCCAACAGTATCAATTTTTGTCCCAGTGGGATCAGAGACCTTGGGATCATGGGAAAAATTGCCACACATTTCCTTAAGGAACTGGGTTCCAGACTCATCGACACCACCAGGGACCCAAGGGCAGCCACTTTCATGTTCCAGCGCCTCACCGTGGTCATCCAGAGGGGAAATGCTTGCTGCATACTTGGCTCGCGTCCGGCTTCGGAGGAGCTGGAGGAGATTCATAATCTTTGATATATTGTACCAATGTATTCATGTTTGTGTTTTCTGTCAATGTATTCTGTATATTAATAAAATTTCATATAGAATATAAAATATACGGGGTGGTAGGAGAAGAAAATATTCAAACAGCTCCGGGGAGAACCTTGAGTTTTCCCTGAGGTACGTTTATTGTCTTCTCTGAGGATGAGGGTCCCCAGTAAAGTTCTGAAGGTGGTACCTCCCTATGTCGCTCCCCAATTTTGGGTGACCTACTTTTGTCAATCAACAACTTACAACTAACCTTGTAACATCTACAACCATCCTACAGCAGAACACCACCTCAGAGACTGCTTAGCCAACCAACTCCAGGCAAGTAACCAACCTCCATCAAACGACCTGCAAGTACCACCTGCAGCTGCAGCCTTACGACCGACCTCTCGCGCATAAAAAAAAAACAATTGCAAACAGTATGCATCCTTCCAATTCAGCAGCACACCGGTATACAGCTGGTATAGCGGTGTGCAGTTGACGGGCAGGAGGTATACCTATATTATGAATTCAACTTTTTAACGAGTAACACAACATACACACACACACGTATTTAAGTTGCACCAAAGTGGATAGGCCACTTGCCTTTAAGACCCCACCTCCACCCTCCCAAACCTTTCCCACTTTCCATTCTTACCCATCCTTCTTCCTTACCCATCCTTCTTCCTTACCCGTCTTACCAAAGCTCTCGTCAGAACCTCGCACCCTCCCTGTACACACACACACACACACACAGACACACACACACACACACACACACACACACACACACACACACACACACACACACACACACACACACACACACACACACACACACACACACACACATATATATATATATATATATATATATATATATATATATATATATATATATATATATATACGTCGTGCCGAATAGGTAAAACTTGCTATTTTGGCATAAATAGCAACGCTCTTCTTGCCAAATAAGGCAAGCGAAAATTTGTGTATTCAATAATTTCACAAAAATCATTCTGAACCTAACGAACAATGTATATTTCATTGTGTTTATTATTAAATTATTGTAAACTTATCTAAAATATATTTAGCTGGATTAGGCTAAATTAAATTACGCTTGTTATAATAAGTTAAGGTTAGTTTTCTAAGGTTCTTTGGTACTAAATTATTAATTATACTTTAACATAAATGAAAAAAAATATATTTTTAAGCGTATAAGAGAAAATGTTAGAAAAGACTTAATTCTAAATGAGTTCTTGCCAGTTGACCAGTTTTACCTATTCGGCACGATATATATATATATATATATATATATATATATATATATATATATATATATATATATATATATATATATATATATATATATATATATATATATATATATATATACAGTGATAATATTCACCTTGGTATTATATACTTGCAAGACTAACGCAGAGCAGAATATATATCATGATTATGGCCAGTTTTAAAAAGATAGTAACATCTTTACTTACACTTAAGCCACGCTCAGCTATGTCTTCACAATATCTCATATAAATGCTTCCTTAATATTTTTAAAAACTCGAAATGCCTTCTTTGTTAAATAAGACCAATTCTCTTCCCAGATACTGGTTTATAATTTAAACAGCATTTACACACGCTGGTCGTTATTTAACTTGGTTTAACACACAGCGTTATAAATTGTTGAGGATTAAGAGATATCTGTAGCTTAAGCAGGATTAATTAGGGATTACTGAAGGTTGTCTTGGATACCGTTGGTTACTAGCGTTACCTTGAGCTGCTGACACGTCCAGTCTTTGAGGAACTGTTCTCTTCGTTGCTGCTGCTGCTGCTGTTGTTTTTACTATTGCTGCTGCTGTTACTGCTACTGCTGTTGCGGTTGTTACTGCTATTGCTACTGTTATTGCTCTTACTGCTGCTACTGCTGTTGTTGTCGTTACTACTGCTGCTTCTGTTATTTCTGCTGCTGGTGTTATTGTTACTACTGTTGTTACTGCTAGTGCTAGTGCTAGTTATTGTTACTACTACTGCTACTGTTATTGCTATTGTTGCTGTTGTTGGTGTTGTTGCCGCTGCTGCTGTCTTTGCTGTTTGTGTTGATATTTCTGTTCTAGAAATGATGCTGTTCTTTCCGCTTCTGCTGCTGTACGTGTTACTGATTTTGCTGCTGTTCTTTCTACTGTTTTTACTGCTGCTGCAGTTGCTCTGATAGCCCTAAACGGGTATAATTTTTTTTGTAATCAGTAAGCTGCTATTACCGACATTCTTGCTTGTGTAATTAATGCTTTGCTGTTGGTGCGACTTTTGAAGTTTGCTGGGGTCGAGTCACCGCTCCTGGCCCCCTTCCCCAGCCTCGTGGCCTACTGTCCACCGGCAATCATAGCTCCTGGAGTCTTAAGTCCTATCATAACCATTCCTGCAACTGTGCATGGAACGCTCGTAGCACCAATATTCTTAAGCATGACATTGTTTTCCCAGCACCACGATGCCGGAGAAGTATATGCTGGCGTCTGTGCCTCGTGTGAGGCTCATTTCTTGTTTATAATAATAATAATAATAATAATAATAATAATAATAATAATAATAATAATTTGTTTAGCATTCATCTATAACTCCTAGTTAGTTAGAACTGCATCATGCTTGTCCAGTGAGATTCACCCGACTAGGAGTATCTCTACACACTAGGGAGGACAGCATGGGCCACACCATTGTGACCACAGCCACAGGTGTTTACAGGCGAATCTCACACCAGAATTTCTGTGAGAAGCTCTAGCTCACGTCCCTTTAAAACCTCCAACGTCCGTAGTGTATAGACATATGTCCAATTAATATACCTAATTAATTCTGTCTATTAATATACCTAATTAAATTCTGTCTATTCCGTGAGTTGATGTAGCTAAGGTCGTAATAGTAGTAGTAGTAGTAGTAGTAGTAGTAGTAGGTGTAGTAGTAGTAATAGTAAATGCAGTAATAGTAGTAGTAACAGTAGTAGTAGTTGCAGTAGAAGCAATTATAGAAGCAGTAGTGTTTGTTGTAGTAGTAGTAGTTGTAGTAGTAGCAGTAGTAGTGGTAGTAGTAGTGGTAGTAGTAATGGTAGTAGTAGTAGTAGTAGTAGTAGTAGTAATGGTAGTAGTAGTAGTAGTAGTAGTAGTAGTAGTAGTAGTAGTAGTAGTAGTGGTGGAAGTAATACCAGTGGTAGTGGTAGTATTTTAAGTATCATTAATAATCTAATAATCTAATAATTAATATTACCTTGATTACAATTATCTTAAACAATGGAAAAAAACACAAATACGGTATAATACGTTTCTTTACTGGCAACATTTCTCCCAGCATTTCGCTTCATCAACTCACAAACAGATATGTTACTTGATAAAGCCCACTGTGTGGCCGCAACATCGTCAATAAAGGACCGTATTACGCTGCACGTGTCGCTCACTCCATCGTGGCGATACTTGATATTAATTCTCATTTAAAAAACCAGTTGATCCCCTCGTTGAAATTATTTCAAAACAACGGTTAAACAGAGACAGTTGTGGTCACCAGTCTTTAGGGAAAGTCCCACAACGAGGATTATTCTCCACGTTTCGGGCGGTGAGAAGTTACTTGTGTTAGCTGTAAACAACACAAAGGTGGAAAAAAATGCGGAGTTTGGATGTAGTTCCAGGATACAGTCAGTGTTGAGCGGTTCTCTTAGGTAAGATTTCTCAGGAAACAGGACGAGAGTTTCCTGACGTGGGTCTTAGTCATATAATGACCTGCCGCTGGAGTTTTCGGTCATCTGACCGAGGCCACCACTTTAAAAATTATGGTTATGATTTTAGCTGTTCTCTCGTGGAGTCAGACTGGGGGAGAGTCCACATCTTGTCACCAGCATATGTTGGCTATACTTAAGACCGGAAAAAAATAAAGGCACTCATAACTCACGAAAGTGTAATAACACTACTGCAAACAAATCTGGGAACGGGTGGGACTTGAACCCAAGGTGAGTGAGTTTAGGAACTCTCCATGAATTCAAATCCCATTCGTTCCGTGGTTAATGTGAGGACATTAAAGGGAAACCTTATGGTTGTACCAGCAAGTGTAGGTTTATGGTATATGAAAGCGGGTAGATGCATGTACAACACTCGGATGTCTTTAATGGGGAGACGTTTCGCCAACCAGTGGCTTCGTCGGTCCAATACAGAGAAGAGTTACTGAAGGCGGTGGAAGACGTGAAGCAATAGTTTAAGGTGTTCAGTCCCTCACTCTTGGTAGGTGGTGATCTGCCCATCATTTTTGGTGGGTGGTAGTCAGTCCTTCAGTAACCCCACACCACACCCCCACACCACACCCCCACACCACACCCCCACACCACACCCCCACACCACACCCCCACACCACACCCCCACACCACGCCCACACACCACACCCACCCCCACACCCACACACCACACCCACACACCACACCCCACACCACACCCCCACACCACACCCCCACACCACACCCCACACACCACACCCACCCACACCCACACACACCCCACACACACACACCCCCACACCACACCCACACACCACACCCACACACCACACCACACCCACACACCACACCCCACCCCCACACCACACCCACACACCACACCCACACACACTCACACACCACACTCACACACCACATCCCCACACCACACCCAAACACCACACCCAAACACCACATCCAAACACCACATCCCCACACACCACCCACACACCACACACACCACACCCACACACCACACCCCAACACCACACCCAAACACCACACCCCCACACCACACCCCCACACCACACCCACACACCACACCCCCACACCACACCCACACACCACACCCCACACCACACCCCCACACCACACCCCCACACCACACCCCCACACCACACCCACACACCACACCCCCACACCACACCCACACACCACACCCACACACCACACCCACACACCACACCCACACACCACACCCACACACCACACTCACACACCACACCCACACACCACACCCACGCACCACACCCACACACCAAACCCACACACCACACCCACACACCACACCCACCCGACATGATGCCCACACCACGCCCATGCAGGCATCACCACACCCCTGTTGCAACACTTAGGCAGGTAGTGGGAGTGTGCCACCACCAGGGTAATCCACTTAGGAGGAGTGCAATGAGGAGACGCTGGGAAGGAGGCGAGATGCTACACGTTGATTCTGATATTATCTTGCTGCAGGGAAAGCTGGAGAGAGAGAGAGAGAGAGAGAGAGAGAGAGAGAGAGAGAGAGAGAGAGAGAGAGAGAGAGAGAGAGTACAGAGAGGGTAGAAAGGGAGAAAAATGGGATTCATAAACATTTGTGTTCACTCTCCCTCCCAGGCTTAACACTATTAGGGAGAGTGAAGTTTCATATTTAATTCACACAGCAACTGCGTAATGCTCGTGTTATGTTGGTGTGTGTGTGTGTGTGTTTGTAGTATGTTGGTGTGTGTGTGTTTGTAGTATGTTGGTGTGTGTGTGTTTGTAGTATGTTGGTGTGTGTGTGTGTTTGTAGTATGTTGATGTGTGTGTGTTTGTAATATGTTGGTGTGTGTGTGTTTGTAGTATGTTGGTGTGTGTGTGTGTTTGTAGTATGTTGATGTGTGTGTGTTTGTAATATGTTGGTGTGTGTGTGTGTGTGTGTGTGTGTGTTTGTAATATGTTGGTGTGTGTGTGTTTGTAGTATGTTGGTGTGTGTGTGTTTGTAGTATGTTGGTGTGTGTGTGTTTGTAGTATGTTGGTGTGTGTGTGTGTTTGTAGTATGTTGATGTGTGTGTGTTTGTAATATGTTGGTGTGTGTGTGTGTGTGTGTGTGTTTGTAATATGTTGGTGTGTGTGTGTTTGTAGTATGTTGGTGTGTGTGTGTTTGTAGTATGTTGGTGTGTGTGTGTTTGTAGTATGTTGGTGTGTGTGTGTTTGTAGTAAGTTGATGTGTGTGTGTGTGTGTGTGTGTTTGTAGTATGTTGGTGTGTGTGTGTTTGTAGTATGTTGGTGTGTGTGTGTTTGTAGTATGTTGGTGTGTGTGTGTTTGTAGTATGTTGATGTGTGTGTGTTTGTAATATGTTGGTGTGTGTGCGTGTGTGTGTGTTTGTAGTATGTTGGTGAGCGTGTGTTTGTAGTATGTTGGTGTGTGTGTTTGTAGTATGTTGGTGTGTGTGTGTTTGTAGTATGTTGATGTGTGTGTTTGCAATATGGTGTGTGTGTGTTTGTAGTATGTTGGTGTGTGTGTTTGTAGTATGTTGGTGTGTGTGTGTGTGTTTGTGTGTATCTGTTATGAAAGGATATGTGTGTCTGTGTTACGACAAATCCAGCCAAGATGGGTTAGGACTGATTACCTCATCTTTTGTATATAGTTCTTCTGTCTTCAAATCATGTCCTTGAATTTGTACTGATAAAGCCACTGGATGGAGAAACATCTACAATAAAGATACACAGATGTTGCACGTGTCTAAATTTTCACCAGTGATCAGCGCGGAGTCCAACGTATCAGCTAAATCAATCCACTAGTGCAAGAGACTTATACCCTGTGAGGAAAATGATGAGAATTAAACGCCGCTGAAACGGCAAGATCCTTCGAATTGATGCTTCGATGATCACAAATACCTTTGCGGTAGTGAGGATCTCGGCAACGCCTGTCTACACCACACAAACAGGGACACCCCGTGAGGTAGGATGATGCTAAGCCGGTTATCCACGAAAATGATCTACGGCTGGCGTAAATTTTTAGAAGCCTTATAGAAATATCAAGACGCCGCCA
>NC_091305.1:28462649-28480149 GCF_038502225.1 Cherax quadricarinatus
TTTGTGTATGCAATAATTTCGCCAAAATCATTCTGAACCTAACGAAAAAAATATATTTCATTGTGTTTGTTTAGTATTAAATTATTGTAAACAAATCTAAAATATATTTAGTTGGGTTAGGCTAAAATAAATTGCTCTTGTTATAATAAGGTTAGGTAAGTTTTCTAAGATTCTTTTGGTGCAAAATTAAAAATGTTTACATTAACATTAATGAAAAAAAATATATCTTTAAACGTATATGAGAAAATTTTGTAAAGGACTTAATTTAAAATGAGTTCTTGCTAAATGACCAGTTTTACATATTCGGCACGACATATATATATATATATATATTCGCTACAGTCAGAGGTCCCGTGTGGTTACTGTCTAAGCTGTCTGGGAATTAGCGTGGGGTGTTACTGAGCACCATGGACTGCTGTAGTGTTTTGGAATCTCAGGTTAAATTGCTGAAGGAGGTTCTACTTCTTCGGGAGGAAAATAGGAGGCTGAAACTTCACCTAGATGGGTTTGGGAGTGAGTGTGAGATGGTGGGAGATGGTGAGGAAAAGAATACCAGCAATGAACTAAAGAGTTGCAGCCTCTTTAAGTGGCAAGTGGTTCACAGTTCAGGAAGAAGGAAGATAAGGAAGGTTAATAGAGAGGATGTGAAGGTACGAAATCGATTCTCTGTTCTCCAGACGAGTGTACTTCACGGGTTAGTGAGGTTAAAGGTACCACTGACTTCCCTGCTAATCAAGGTAAGAATTTTCTAATTGTAAGAGATTCTCAGGTAAGATATATGGACCGTGGTTTTTGTAACAGAGTTTTGAAGGTCAGACAGAGGGTGTGCCTCCCAGGAGTTGGTGTTGGTGACATAGTCAGCAGGTTGGATAATATTATGTCAGGTAATGGGAACAATCCCATTATCTTAGTGTTGGTGGAAATGATATCAGGAAGGGCAGGAGACAGGAGCTGCTGGATAAGTACAGGTCAGCCATAGAAATTGTAAATTCTAAGGGAGGGATCCCAGTCATATGTAGCATCTTGTCTAGAAAGGGAGTGGGCAATGAATGGGTGTTTAGGGCAACTAGACAGATACTGCAAGGAACTTGCAATCCCATTCATTGATAATTGGGACAGATTCTATGGCAAGCATGATAGTATGCAAGGGATGGGATTCATCCATCTCTCTGGAGTTGGAGTGGTTGCATTAGCCAGTTCAGTTGATGGGGTCATTGATGACTTGTCTAGGAATTTAAACTGATAGATTATAGAGGTATGGGTGTTTGTGGGAAAGAATCAGGCTGCAATATCAGGGTTGAAAACATCATATATTACCAGGATACCCCAGGGATATGTTTAAAAGGCAATATTCAGAATAAAGTTGCTAGTAAAGACAAAGCAAATGCTCAACAAAGAGTGATAGTAGAGGGCAACGA
The DNA here is from genome assembly GCF_038502225.1 of Cherax quadricarinatus. NCBI lineage: Eukaryota > Metazoa > Arthropoda > Malacostraca > Decapoda > Parastacidae > Cherax > Cherax quadricarinatus. Next base: position 28,464,068 of record NC_091305.1, read on the forward strand.
GTGACTAACTCCCTTAAGGTTTACTATACAAATAGTAGGAGTCTAAGAAATAAGATAGATGAGCTAATATTACTTGCAAGTGCAGGTAATATAGATATTATTACTATAACAGAGACCTGGTTCAACTTGAAAGATAGAGAAATGCCTTCTGAGTGCAACATACAGGGTTATAAACTATTCCACACTGATAGGGTCAACAGGAAGGGTGGTGGAGTGGCGATGTATGTCAAAGACAATTTAAATTGCTGTGTTAGACAAGATGTAAGATTAGAAACATCAGACACAGAATCTGTTTGGCTACAGTTTCTTGAAGGTCGTGAAAAATTCATTTTTGATGTGATTTATAGGCCCCCAAACCTTGATAGGGAGTGCAGTAGGCTGCTATGTGACGAAATTCATATGTTGTCTAGATAAGAAAATGCTGTGTTAACGGGAGATTTTAACTTTAGACAAATTGATTGGAACAATGTGACAGGAAATCTTGAGTTTAGTGACTTTCTTGATACGGTTCAAGACTGCTTTTTAAAACAGTTTGTGACAGAACCAACTAGAGGAAACAATCTGCTTGACTTGGTTCTTGCCAACAAAGAATCGCTAGTTAATAATTTTGAGGTTAGTGATGAGCTAGGGGAAAGCAATCACAAATCACTTAGTTTCAATATATCATGGAATTACCCAGATAACCGCAATCAAGTCTCTATTCCAGATTTCCGCTTGGCCGACTTTATGGGTATGAGAAATTACCTGGGTGGGCTAAATTGCGATGACCTTACTATGTGTCAGGTAGGTAGGGTTGGTTGCCAATATGACGTATTGCAGAATATAGTGTTGGCTGCCCAGACAACTTTTGTCCCGAGTACGGAAGTTAGATCTAACAAAAATGATCCCAAATGGTTAAAAGAGAGGCATATATAGGCGTATCAAAAGAGGGTAAGGGCAGTTAAGAAATCAATATATTTAATTAAAGAGAGAAATAAAAAAGGAATAAGAAAAACAAAATGGGATTATGAGGCTAAAGTCGCAAGGGATTTGAAGACTAACCCAAAAGGGTTCTTTCAGGTATACAGAAATAAGATTAGGTACAAGATAGGCCCACTTAAGAATAACTCAGGTCAGATCACTGACAGTGTTAAGGAAATGTGTGAACTTTTCCAAACTTACTTCCTCTCAGTTTTTACTCAGGAAGATACTAGCGAAATTCCAGAAATAATAAATTATGTAGAACAGGACGGTAATAAACTATGTACAATTAGGGCAACTAGTGAAATGGTCCTCAGACAAATAGAGAAATTAAAACCTAACAAATCCCAAGGTCCTGATGAACGGTTTGCAAGGGTTTTAAAGGAATGTAAAGACGAACTTCGTATACCTTTGGCTAATTTTTTCGATATATCACTACAAACTGGCACAGAACCAGACAAGTGGAAAATGCCAAATGTAATACCTATTTACAAGGCAGGTGACAGGTTCTTAGCTTCGAACTATAGACCAATAAGCCTTACCTCCATAGTTGGTAAATATATGGAATGAATAATTGCCGAAGCAATCCGTTGCCATCTTGAAAGACATAAATTGATTAATGAATCTCAGCACGGTTTTACAAAGGGGCGTTCCTGTCTTACGAATTTACTAACTTTCTTCACTAAGGTATTTGAGGAGGTAGATCATGGTAATGAATATGATATTGTGTATATGGACTTCAGTAAGGCTTTCGATAGAATTCCACATGAGAGGCTATTGAGGAAACTTAAGGCACACGGAATAGGAGAAATTTTTTCCTGGGTAGAGGCATGGTTAACAAATAGGCAGCAGAGAGTTTGCATAAATGAGGAAAAATGAGAATGGGGGCACGTCACAAGCGGTGTTCCACAGGGATCAGTGTTGGGCCGCATGTTGTTCATAATCTATATAAACGACACAGATGAGGGAATAAATAGCGATATAAGCAAATTTGCTGATGACACCAAAATAGGCCATCCCATTCATTCTAATGAGGACATCAGAGCACTCCAGGATGATTTGAACAGACTGATGCAGTGGTCGGAGAGGTGGCAGATGCAGTTTAATACAGACAAATGCGAAGTTTTAAATGTTGGATAGGAAAATAACCATGCCACATACAAACTAAATTATGTAGATCTTAATATTACGGATTGCAAAAAGGATTTAGGAGTTCTTGCTAGCAGTAATCTGAAACCAAGTCAACAATGCATAAGTGTTCGCAATAAAGCGAATAGAATCCTTGGCTTTATATATGCTGCTCAGTTTTGGTCACCGTATTACAAAATGAATATAAATGCTCTGGAAAACGTACAGAGGAGGATGACAAAGTTGATCCCATGTATCAGAAATCTTCCCTGTGAGGATAGACTGAGGACCCTGAATCTGCACTCTCTAGAAAGGCGTAGAATTAGGGGGGATATGATTGAGGTGCATAAATGGAAAACAGGAATTAATACAAGGGATGTAAATAGCATGCTAAAAATATCTAACATAGACAGGACTTACAGCAATGATTTTAAATTGGAAAATTTCAGATTCAGAAAGGACATAGGAAAGCACTGGTTTGGTAATAGAGTTGTGGATGAGCGGAACAAACTCCCGAGTACCGTCATAGAAGCTAAGACGTTGTGTAGTTTTAAAAATAGGTTGGATAAATACATGAGTGGGTGTGGGTGGGTGTGAGTTGGACCTGACTAGCTTGTGCTACTAGGTTGAATGCCGTGCTCCTCCCTTAAGTGACGTGTCTGACCTGACTAGGTTAAGGCATTGGCTTAAGGCATTGGACCTGCCTCGCATAGGCCAGTAGGCCTGCTGCAGTGTTCCTTCTTTCTTTTGTTTTTATGTTCTTATATATATGTCGTCCCGAATAGGTAAAACTTGCGATTACGGCCCAAATAGCAACGCTCTTCTTGCTGAATAAGGCAAGCGAAAATTTGTGCATGCAATAATTTCGCAAAAATCATCCTGAACATAACGAAAAAATTATTTTTCATGATGTTTGTTCTTTATTAAATTATTGTAAAGGTATCTAAAATATATTTAGTTGGATTAGGCTAAACTAAATTGCACTTGCTATAATAAGGTTAGGTAAGTTTACCTAGGAAAGGTTGGAGAGAGGGGGTAAAGAAGGTTTTGTGTGCGACGGGCTTGGACTTCCAGCAAGCATGCATGAGCGTATTAAAAAGAGTGAATGGAGATATAGTTTTTAGGACTTGACGTGCTGCTGGAGTATGAGCAAGGTAACATTTATGAAGGGGTTCAGGGAAACCACCAAGCTGGACTTGAGTCCTGGAGGTGGGAAGTACAGTGTCTGCACTCTGAAGGACGGGTGTTAATGTTGCAGTTTTATGACTCACGAAATCGTAATGACACGATTGCAAACAAACCATACCCCGGCCTGGATTGAACCCGCGGTCAGAGAGTCTCAAAACTCCAGCCCGTCGCGTTAGCCACTAGACCAGCTAGCCACAATAAGATTCGTCCAACTAGGTATAACGCGCCTCTGGGAAGACAGTGATGGAGTGAATGATGATAAAAGTTTTTCTTTTTTCGGGCCACCCTGCCTTGGTGGGAAACGGCCCACGTGTTAATAAAAAATGATATATATATATATATATATATATATATATATATATATATATATATATATATATATATATATATATATATATATATATATATATATATATATGTATGTGTGTGTGTGTGTGTGTGTGTAAAGTTTACCAGTTATCAATAACACATTTTTTATTAAAATTAACACACCATTAACAAGATTATTTTGCTTTTCATTGAAAGTTGCCGCATATATACATTTATATGTATATATATAAATTATATATATATATATATATATATATATATATATATATATATATATATATATATATATATATATATATATATATATATATATATATACATACATATATTTAACAAGTCGGCCGTCTCCCACCGAGGCAGGGTGACCCAAAATGAAAGAAAATACCCAAAAAGAAAATACTTTCATCATCATTCAACACTTTCACAACACTCACACATAATCACTGTTTTTGCAGAGGTGCTCAGAATACAACAGTTTAGAAGTATATACGTATAAAGATACACAATATATCCCTCCAAACTGCTAATATCCCGAACCCCTCCTTTAGAGTGCAGTCATTGTACTTCCCATTTCCAGGACTCAAGTCCGGCTATATAAAAATAACCGGTTTCCCTGACTCCCTTCACTAAATATTACCCTGCTCACACTCCAACACCTCGTCAGGTCCCAAATACCATTCGTCTCCATTCACTCCCATCTAACACGCTCACGCACGCTTGCTGGAAGTCCAAGACCCTCGCCCACAAAACCTCCTTTACCCCTTCCCTCCAACCCTTTCGAGGACTACCCCTACCCCGCCTTCCTTACCCTACAGATTTATACGCTCTCCATGTCATTCTACTTTGATCCATTCTCTCTAAATGACCAAACCACCTCAACAACCCCTCTTCAGCCCTCTGACTAATTCTTTTATTAACTCCACACCTTCTCCTAATTTCCACACTCCGAATTTTCTGCATAATATTTACACCACATATTGCCCTTAGACAGGACATCTCCACTGCCTCCAACCGTCTCCTCGCTGCTGCATTTACAACCCAAGCTTCACACCCACATTATAGTGTTGGTACCACTATACTTTCATACATTCCCTTCTTTGCCTCCATAGATAACGTTCTTTGTCTCCACATATACCTCAACGCACCACTCACCTTTTTTCCCCTCATCAATTCTATTATTAACCTCATCCTTCTTAAATCCATCCGCCGACACGTCAACTCCCAAATATCTGAAAACATTCATTTCTTCCATACTCCTCCTCCCCAGTTTGATATCAAATATTTCTTTATCTAAATCCTTTGATACCTTCATCACCGTATTCTTTTCTATGTTCACTTTCAACTTCCTACCTTTACCTATCTATCTATATATATATATATATATATATATATATATATATATATATATATATATATATATATATATATATATATATATATATATATATATATATATATATATATATGTCGTGCCGAATATGTAAAACTGGTCAATTAGCAAGAACTCATTTAAAATTAAGTCCTTTCTAAAATTTTCTCTTATACGTTTAAAGATATATTTTTTTCATTAATGTTGATGTAAAAATTTATAATTTTGCTGCAAAAGGAACTTAGAAAACTTACCTAACCTTATTACAACAAGAACTATTTATTTTAGCCTAACCCAACTAAATATATTTTAGATTTGTTTACAATAATTTAATACTAAACAAACACAGTGAAATATAATTTTTTCGTTAGGTTCACAATGATTTTGGCGAAATTATTGCATACTCAAATTTTCACTTGTCCTATATGGCAAGATAAGCGTTGCTATTTAAGCCAAGATCGCAAGTTCTGCCTATTCGGCACGACATATATATATATATATATATATATATATATATATATATATATATATATATATATATATATATATATATATATATATATAGATAGATAGATAGATAGATAGATAGACAGATAGATAGATAGATATAGATAGCGTGTGTGTTCACTGGATAACCTTCAAGAATTATCAAACATATTTTTCTTCCTAAAATTAACTTAATACAGACTCATGTTAAGATGGGTATCCCTTAAGTGGTTGCCTGATTTTTTCTCATCTCAACTTTTTGCTTTATTTCTCTCATAACTCGAGAAGGCTTTCCTCGATCGGCTTAAAACTCTCAACGTTGGTGTAGGGTAACTAGGGCCAGATTCTAAGAAACAAATGACGTATGCAGAGGCCCCATGTCCAAAATTGAACGACCATTTCCAGTAGGAAGCCGGAAATGGGTTATACAGTTCATAGGTTTAATAATGGCGCCGCCAAATTCAGCTGCAGCACATCTGTCAATTTTGTGTGTAAAATAGGGTGAAATTTTCATTCCCGTCAAATTACGTTGAAAGTATACAGGTCTGCTACCGCTTCTGAATGTTTTCAGGAAGAGCTTCCGTTTTGCGCTCAGCAGACGGAGGATCGAGCCGCTACCATATCTTGCGCTGAATGATCCCCCTGGGTTTAGCTCTTAACATGATTTATAAACATTCTGAATGGATTTAGTATTTAATGGCTGCTGCATTTTACAACCAGCATAGTCCTCCCTGACGTTCAGTTTGTGTGAGGACAATTTTGCCGAGCAGTAACTGAAGAATGCCTCTTTTGATCGGCTTGAAATTTTCAACCCTGGCGTGTTTCCCTGATGAATTATGGGTTCAATAAGTCCCAGTTTGCAGGTTTTATTGAATACACCGGCGTGGATTTCTCTTTAATATCTAACTAAAGAATGAGAAATTAGACACATGTGCAACACTTGGGTATCTTCACCGTGGAAACGCCGCACAGTGCCTTCATCAGTCCTATACAAAGAAGACTGATGAAGATGACAAGGAGTTTGAGGTAATCAGTCCAACAGCCTGGGGTAGACGTAACCAGTTTATCAATCTTGACTGATGGACTGATTTCATCAACTGTCTGGCGAAACATTTCCACATTAACGATACATCTGTCTAATTTAATCAACTTGTAGACTCTCTGAAGCATTTTTCTACATAACTAAATAATGGCTCGCCTTGTCCACTTCAGAAATATTAAGACTGATACATTCTTTGAGAAGCAGGAATTTTAAATAAATTATTGGTAAATGGGATACTTGTGCAACACTAGGGTATCTTTATTCTGGAAACGTTTCGCCCAACAGTGACTTCTGCAGTCCAGTGCAGAATTAGGTGCAAGATGAGAAACAGTTTGAGGTAATTTTATGTCTGTGATTCTTCTCGTTCTTCTGCTATATTCACTTGCCTCTGCCACGTATCTTTTTTTCCATTCTCTTCCTTCTCCGCTTCTTCCTACCCATCCTCCTCTCCTCGTCTCCCATCCTTTAATACTTATACCTTACTCTTCCTTTTCGTCTTCCCTAAACACTATTCCCCTTCCACCTTTTTCTCTTTTCCCTATCCTCCCCTATTCCGTCTTTTCCTGTTCTCCAGTCCTTGGAGCTCCTCCCCAGCGTGGGGAGTCGTAATGTTTAGTGTAGCAAGGCTGGGTCGACCTACCTGTGCTAATAAGCTTATAGACTATACCCTTATCTCCCCCAGCCAACACACACACACTAAATCCTCAGCTACCTTATATTCTCGTTCTCTCTCTCCCTCTCTCTCTTTCTCTTTCTCTATCTCTCTCTCTCTCTCTCTTTCTCTCTCTTGCACTTATCCTTAAATAGGCCTTTCATCTCTTTGCTTGTTTTCTTGTCTCTCACTTTCTCCACTATTCTCTTTGCCCCTTCTTGATTCTCATATTCTTTCTTCCCATTTTTTTATGCCTTCTTCTCTTCTTCCTCTATTCATTACTTCTGCCTCTCTCTCCCCCATTCTGTGAGTCTCAATAGTGTACATACAAAGGTGTCCTCACGGCCACGCACGCCTACCCAAACCCGTGCCCGCCCACGCCCTTCCCACCCATCGCGCCCAACCTGCCCACCTGCAAGCATCGCCTACCCACCCCTGATCATCACCCACACCGTCCTCCTGCCCACCACCCACACCCACCCCCTGCCCATCACTCACACCTTCCCCCTGCCCATCACCCACACTCTCCACCTGCCCATCACCCGCACCCTCCCCCTGCCTATCACACCCGAACACCCCCTGCCCATCACCCACACCCTCCCCTGTCTATCTCCCACACCCACCCCTGCCCATCTCCCACACTCACCCCTACCTATCTCCCACACCCTCCCCATTCCCATCACCTACACCCTCCCCATTCCCATCACCTACACCCTCCCCTTCCCAAAACACACGCCCACCCCCTGCCCATCACTCACACCCACCCCCTCCCCATCCCCTACACCCACCCCTGACAATCACCCACACCCTCCCGCTGCCCGTCACCAACACCCACCCCCGGCCCATCACCCACATCCACCCCTGCCCATTACCCACACCCACCCCCGGCCCATCACCCACACCCTCTCCCTGCCCATCACCCACACCCACCCCTACCCATCACCCACACCCTCCCCCTGCCCATCACCCCCACACCCTCCCCCTGCCCATCACCCACACCCTCCTCCTGCCCATCATCCCACATCCTCACCCCTGCCCATCTCCCACATCCTCCCCCTGCCCATCACCCACACCCTCCCCATTCCCATCACCCACACCCTCCCCTTCCCAAAACACACACCCACCCCCAGCCCATCACCCACACCCACCCCCTGACCATCCCCACACCCACCCCCTGACAATCACCCACACCCTCCCGCTGCCCGTCACCTACATCCTCCTCCTGCCCATCACCCACACTCACCCCCCTGCCCATCACCCACATCCACCCTCTGCCCATTAACCACACCCACCCCCTGGCCCATCACCCACACCCTCTCCCTGCCCATCACCCACACCCACCCCCTGGCCATCACCCACACCCTCCCCCTGCCCATCACCCCCACACCCTCCCCCTGCCCATCACCCACACCCTTCTCCTGCCCATCATCCACATCCTCCCCTGCCCATCAACCACATCCTCCCCCTGCCCATCACCCACACCCACCCCCTGACAATCACCCACACCCAACCCCAGACAATCACCCACACCCACCCCCTGACAATCACCCACACCCACCCCCTGACAATCATCCACACCCACCCCCTGACAATCACCCACACCCTCCCCCTGCCCATCACCTACACCCTCCTCCTGCCCATCACCCACACTCTCCCCCTGCCCATCACCCACACCCAACCTCTGCCAATCAGCCACACCCACCCCCTGCCCATCACCCACACTCTCCCCCTGCCCATCACCCACACCCACCCCCTGGCCATCAGCCACACCCACTCCCTGCCCATCACCCACACTCTCCCCCTGCCCATCACCCACACCCACCCTCTACCCATCACCCACACCCTTCTCCTTCCCGAAACCCACACCCACCCCCTGCCCATCACCCACACTTTCCCCCTGCCCATCACCCACACCCACCCACTGCCCATCACCCACCCTCCCCTGCCCATCACCCACACCCACCCCCTGCTCATCACCCACACTCTCCCCCTGCCCATCACCCACACCCTCCCCCTGCCCGGCACCCACACACACCCCCTGCCCGAAACCCACACCCTCCCCCTGCCGATCACCCACACCTGCCCATCACCCACACCCTCCCCTGCCCATCACCCAAACCCTCCCCCCTGCCCATCACCCACACCCACCCCCTGCCCATCACCCACACCCACCCCCTGCATATCACCCATCACCCACCCCCTGCCCATCACCCACACCCTCCCCCTGCCCATCACCCACACCTGCCCATCACCCACACCCTCCCCTGCCCATCACTCACACCCTGCCCCCCCACACCCTCCCCCTGTCACCCACACTCACCCCCTGCCCGTCACCCACACCCACTCCCTGCCCATCACCCACAAGCTCCCCTGCCCATCACCCATCATCACCCACACCCCTGCCCATTACACCCAAATCATCCACACTCTTCCCCTGCCCATCACCCACACCCTCCCCCTGCCCGTCACCCACACTCACCCCCTGCCCGTCACCCACACCCACTCCCTGCCCATCACCCACACTCTCCCCTGCCCGTCACCCACACCCACCCCTGCCCATCACCCACACTCTCCTCCTGCCCATCACCCAAACCCACCCTACGAAAGTAAAAGACTGGGCAGGCGATGCAAAATGCCGCCAATAAAAAGTAGGGGCGCCATTGGTACACTAAGAGAAAACACAATAAGTGTCCGGGGCCCATGTTCAACAGCCTCCCATCAAGCATTAGGGGAATTTCTAAACCTCTGGCTGCCTTCAAGAGAGAGCTGGACAGATACCTAAAGTCAGTGCCGGATCAGCCGGGCTGTGGCTCGTACGTCGGACTGCGTGCGGCCAGCAGTAACAGCCTAGTTGATCAGGCCCTGATCCATCGGGAGGCCTGGTCGTGGACCGGGCCGCGGGGGCGTTGATCCCCGGAATAACCTCCAGGTAACCTCCAGGTAACCCTCTGCCAATCTTCCACACTCTTCCCCTGCCCATCACCCACACCCTCCCCTGCCCATCACCCACACCCACCCCCTGCCCATCACCCACACGCTCCCCTGCCCATAACCATCACCCACCCCCTGCCCATCACCAACACCCTCCCCTGCCCATCACCCACACGCTCCGCAGCCCATCACCCACACTCTCCCCCTGTCCATCACCCACACCCTCCTCCTGCCCATCACCCACACCCTACCCTACCCATAACCCACACTCTCCCCCTCCCCATCACCCACACTCTCCCCCTGCCCGTCACCCACACCCACCCCCTGCCCGTCACTCACACCCACCCCCTGCCCATCACCCACACTCTCCCCTGCCCGTCACCCACACCCACCCCTGCCGATCACCCACACTCTCCCCCTGCCCATCACCCACACCCACACCCTGCCAATCACCCACACGCTTCCTCTGTCCATCACCCACACCCTCCCCTGCCCATCACCCACACCCACTCCCTGCCAATCACCCACACTCTTCCTCTGTCCATCACCCACACCCTCCCCCTGCCCATCACCCACACCCTACCCTGCCCATCACCCACACCCTCCCCCTCCCCATCACCCACACTCTCCCCCTGCCCGTCACCCACACCCATCCCCTGCCCGTCACTCACACTCCACCCCCTGCCCATCACCCACACTCTCCCCTGCCCGTCACCCACACTCCACCCCTGCCCATCACCCACACTCTCCCCCTGCCCATCACCCACACCCACTCCCTGCCAATCACCCACACTCTTCCCCTGCTCATCACCATCACCCATCCCCTGCCCATCACCAACACCCTCCCCTGCCCATCACCCACACCCTCCCCCTGCCCATCACCCACACCCTCCATCTGCCCATCACCAACACCCACCCCCTGCCCATCACCCACACCCTTCCCATGCCCATCACCCACACCCTCCATCTGCCCATCACCCACACCCACTCCCTGCCAATCACCCACACTCTTCCCCTGCCCATCACCCACACCCTTCCCCTGCCCATCACCAACACCCTCCATCTGCCCATCACCCACACCCTCCCCCTGCCCATCACCCACACCCTCCATCTGCCCATCACCCACACCCTTCCCTTGCCCATCACCCACACCCTTCCCCTGCCCATCACCCACACCCTCCATCTGCCCATCACCCACACCCTTCCCCTGCCCATCACCCACACCCTCCCCTGCCCATCACCCACACTCTCCTCCTGCCCATTACCCAAACCCACCCTCTGCCAATCATCCACACTCTTCCCCTGCCCATCACCCACACCCTCCCCCTGCCCATCACCCACACCCTCCATCTGCCCATCACCCACACCCACTCCCTGCCAATCACCCACACTCTTCCACTGCCCATCACCCAAACCCTCCCCCGGCCCATCACCCACACCCTCCTCTGCCCACCACCCACACCCTCCCCCTGCCCCTCACCCACACCCTCCACCAACCCATCACCCACACCCTCTCCCTGCCCATCACCCACACCCTGCCCCTGCCCATCACCCACACCCTCCCCCTGCCCATCACCCACACCCTTCCCCTGCCCATCACCCACACCCTTCCCCTGCCCATCACCAACACCCTTCCCCTGCCCATCACACACACCCTCCCCCTGCCCATCACCCACACCCTCCCCCAACCCATCACCCACACCCTTCCCCTGCCCATCACCAACACCCTCCCCCTGCCCATCACCCACACCCTCCTCCTGCCCATCACCCACACCCTCCTCCTGCCCATCACCCACACCCTCCCCTGCCCATCATCCACACCCTTCCCCGGCCCATCACCCACACCCTCCCCCTGCCCATCACCCACACCCTCCCCCTGCCCATCACCCACACCCTTCCCCCCCATGCCCATCACCCACACCCTTCCCCTGCCCATCACCCACACCCTCCATCTGCCCATCACCCACACCCTTCCCCTGCCCATCACCCACACCCTCCCCCTGCCCATCACCCACACCCTCTCCCTGCCCATCACCCACACCCTCCCCCTGCCCATCACCCACACCCTCCTCCTGCCCATCACCCACACCCTCCCCCTGCCCATCACCCACACCCTCCCCCTACCCATCCCCCACACCCACCCCCTGCTCATCACCCACACCCACCCCCTGCCCATCACCCACACCCTCCCCCTGACAATCACCCACACCCTCCCCCTGCCCATCACCCACACCCTCCCCCTGCCCATCACCCACACCCTCCCCCTGCCCATCACCCACACCCCCCCCCTGCCCATCACCCACACCCACCCCCTGCCCAACACCCACACCCTTCCCCAGCCCATCACCCACACCCTCCCCCTGCCCATCACCCACACCCACCCCCAGCCCAACACCCACACCCACCCCCTGCCCATCACCCACACCCTCCCCCTGCCCATCACCCACACCCTCCCCCTGCCCATCACCCACACCCTCCCCCTGCCCATCACCCACACCCTCCCCCTGCCCATCACCCACACCCTCCCCCAGCCCCGCACCCACACCCGACCCCTGCTCATCACCCACACCCACCCCCTGCCCATCACCCACACCCTCCCCCTGCCCATCACCCACACCCTCCTCCTGCCCATCACCCACACCCTCCTCCTGCCCATCACCCACACCCTCCTCCTGCCCATCACCCACACCCTCCCCCTACCCATCACCCACACCCTCCCCCTGCCCATCACCCACACCCTCCCAACACTTTTTTTAATCATTGCTTCCACATTATATCTCATTTTTTTTTAAATAATTATTTATTCCATATTGTTTCATCTTTCATAATTGTTCGTTACAAGTTTGTGATCCTCGTACAACACCAGCAGCAGCAAGTGTCCCGCAGCTCCACTGCTAGGGCACTCACCTCACACACTGAGGGCATTGGTTCGATCCCCGGTACTGATGGAAACATTTAGACGTGTTTCCTTAAGACACATGCGGCCCATGTTCACCTATCAGTATAATAGGTACCTGGGTGCTAGTTGACTGGTGTGGGTCGCATCCTGGGGACAAAATTGGCTTAATTTGCTCTGCATAACAAGCGGCTTTCTATATAGTAGTATGTCATTGATGTCAGCTATGTCTGTATACCTTGTACATGTACTTGTATAAAGATTATTATTATTATTATTATTATTATTATTATTATTATTATTATTATTATTATTATTATTATGATGATTACCATTATTATTATATCATTATTATTATTATGTCATTTTATCATAAACAGCTTTAGTAAATAATAAAAAAAAAATATATTTGCTTGGATTTTTATTACACTTGGAAACGTTAATCGCATATTATCATATAAAACGTATTTTCGATTTTACATCAGTGGAGATTCCAACTCTGGGATATGAGGATGTCTGTATCTTTGTCATCTGTATTGTCTAACACACGTCTTTAAGGTCACAGCTACACACATTTCTCCCGTATATTTTCACAGTGCAGATTTCACCTTCAGTATTCGTCATGGATGCAGATGCATATGTTCTCGCGTCAGGGGCAGCTAGCACAGTCTTGCAGGTGCATATGTTCTCGCGTCAGGGGCAGCTAGCACAGTCTTGCAGGTGCATATGTTCTCGCGTCAGGGGCAGCTAGCACAGTCTTGCAGGTGCATATGTTCTCGCGTCAGGGGCAGCTAGCACAGTCTTGCAGGTGCATATGTTCTCGCGTCAGGGGCAGCTAGCACTGTCTTGCAGGTGCATATGTTCTCGAGTCAGGGGCAGTCAGGACAGTCTTGCAGGTGCATATGTTCTCGCGTCAGGGGCAGACAGGACAGTCTTGCAGGTGCATATGTTCTCGCGTCAGGGACAGCTAGCACAGTCTTGCAGGTGCATATGTTCTCGCGTCAGGGGCAGTCAGGACAGTCTTGCAGGTGCATATGTTCTCGCGTCAGGGGCAGTCAGGACAGTCTTGCAGGTGCATATGTTCTCGCGTCAGGGGCAGTCAGGACAGTCTCGCAGGTGCATATGTTCTCGCGTCAGGGGCAGTCAGGACACTCTTGCAGGTGCATATGTTCTCACGTCAGGGGCAGCTAGCACAGTCTTGCAGTGCATATGTTCTCGCGTCAGGGACAGCTAGCACAGTCTTGCAGGTGCATATGTTCTCGCGTCAGGGGCAGCTAGCACAGTCTTGCAGGTGCATATGTTCTCGCGTCAGGGGCAGCTAGCACAGTCTTGCAGGTGCATATGTTCTCGCGTCAGGGGCAGCTAGCACAGTCTTGCAGGTGCATATGTTCTCGCGTCAGGGGCAGCTAGCACAGTCTTGCAGGTGCATATGTTCTCGCGTCAGGGGCAGCTAGCACATTCTTGCAGGTGCATATGTTCTCGCGTCAGGGGCAGCTAGCACAGTCTTGCAGGTGCATATATTCTCGCGTCAGGGGCAACTAGCACATATGTTCTCGCGTCAGCAGGTGCATGCATATTCTCGCGTCAGGGGCAGCTAGCACAGTCTTGCAGGTGCATATGTTCTCACGTCAGGGGCAGCTAGCACAGTCTTGCAGGTGCATATATTCTCGCGTCAGGGGCAGCTAGCACAGTCTTGCAGGTGCATATGTTCTCGCGTCAGGGGCAGCTAGCACAGTCTTGCAGGTGCATATGTTCTCACGTCAGGGGCAGCTAGCACAGTCTTGCAGGTGCATATGTTCTCGCGTCAGGGGCAGCTAGCACAGTCTTGCAGGTGCATATATTCTCGCGTCAGGGGCAGCTAGCACAGTCTTGCAGGTGCATATATTCTCGCGTCAGGGGCAGCTAGCACAGTCTTGCAGGTGCATATGTTCTCACGTCAGGGGCAGCTAGCACAGTCTTGCAGGTGCATATGTTCTCGCGTCAGGGGCAGCTAGCACAGTCTTGCAGGTGCATATGTTCTCGCGTCAGGGGCAGTCAGGACAGTCTTGCAGGTGCATATGTTCTCGCGTCAGGGGCAGCTAGCACAGTCTTGCAGGTGCATATGTTCTCGCGTCAGGGGCAGCCAGGACAGTCTTGCAGGTGCATATGTTCTCGCGTCAGGGGCAGCCAGGACAGTCTTGCAGGTGCATATGTTCTCGCGTCAAGGGCAGCTAGCACAGTCTTGCAGGTGCATATGTTCTCGCGTCAGGGGCAGCCAGGACAGTCTTGCAGGTGCATATGTTCTCGCGTCAGGGGCAGCTAGCACAGTCTTGCAGGTGCATATGTTCTCGCGTCCGGGGCAGCTAGCACAGTCTTGCAGGTGCATATGTTCTCGCGTCAGGGGCAGCTAGCACAGTCTTGCAGGTGCATATGTTCTCGCGTCAGGGGCAGCCAGGACAGTCTTGCAGGTGCATATGTTCTCGCGTCAGGGGCAGCTAGCACAGTCTTGCAGGTGCATATGTTCTCGCGTCAGGGGCAGCCAGGACAGTCTTGCAGGTGCATATGTTCTCGCGTCAGGGGCTGCTAGCACAGTCTTGCAGGTGCATATGTTCTCGCGTCAGAGACAGCCAGGACAGTCTTGCAGGTGCATATGTTCTCGCGTCAGGGGCAGTCAGGACAGTCTTGCAGGTGCATATGTTCTCGCGTCAGGGGCAGCTAGCACAGTCTTGCAGGTGCATATGTTCTCTCGTCAGGGGCAGCTAGCACTCGCCAGGAAAGTCTTTCAGGTACATATGTTCTCGCGTCCAGGGTAGCTAGTACAGTCTTGCAGGTGCATATGTTCTCGCGTCAGGGGCAGCTAGCACAGTCTTGCAGGTGCATATGTTCTCGCGTCAGTGGCAGCCAGGACAGTCTTGCAGGTGCACATGTTCTCGCGTCAGGGGCAGCTAGCACAGTCTTGCAGGTGCATATGTTCTCGCGTCAGGGGCTGCTAGCACAGTCTTGCAGGTGCATATGTTCTCGCGTCAGTGGCAGCCAGGACAGTCTTGCAGGTGCACATGTTCTCGCGTCAGGGGCAGCTAGCACAGTCTTGCAGGTGCATATGTTCTCGCGTCAGGGACAG
>NC_091305.1:28490149-28582649 GCF_038502225.1 Cherax quadricarinatus
ATACTAACACAGACAGAACACGCTAACAAGAACAGGTGCACAGACAGAACACACTAACAAGAACACGTACACAGAAAGAACAGATTAACAAGAACACGTACACGGGCTGAATAGACTAACAAGAACACGTACACAGACTGAACAGACTAACAAGAACACGTACACAGACTGGACTAACACAAACTGTAGACACTGTTAAGTACACGTACATAGACTTAACACACTAACAAGACCACATACACAGTACAGACTAACAACGACACGTACACAGACTGAGCAGACTTTCAAGAAGGCGCACACAGACTGAACAGACTAATAACGTCACGACGAACGACACCAAGGAAGGTAAAGACATTGTTGTTGTTGGGGATAGCCAGGTTAGGTATATGGATAGGATCTTCTGACATGTATGCCAGGGATGGGGTTCACTTATCCAGGGCAGGTGTGGATTTTCTTGCTAGCTCAGTTGAGGGTGTTGTTAGGACTTTAAACTAGGACTAGTTAGAGGTATGGGTTTAGAAATGGAAAAGAAAAGAGGCCGAAACAGGATTTAGGCTTGGAAATTAGGTAACTTTTACAGCAATGAGGAGCAGTACAGGTATGTGTTGTTAGAAAGTAGCAGGAAGGGGTAGTGCAAAGGATGGGTCCTAAATATAAATCTACAAATAGCCGGTGCTAGGAATAAATGATTGGTTGTGATTATAGTTACTAGTGCAGGTACATTGATGTATTTACTAATTGAGATGTGGGTTCACATGAAAATCAAGACATACTGCTGGAAATGTCAGCATACAGGGCTTTAAATCTGTTCCGGCGTAGACAGAAGCATCGAAGGAGGGTGGTACCGTATGTCCGAGATCGCCTCTAACTGCTGTATGAAACGTATAACCTGAAATAACACATACAGAGTCCTGGAAACAGAATACAAATTCTTCAGAGCGGCACGAAAAAAATCAATTACCTTTAGCATTGAATTGAAGTATGACAGTAGGGATAGTTCAGTAATGGTCCCAGATTTTCGCTTAGCAGATTACAATGGGCTTAGAGAACACTTATCATCTGTTGACTGGAGTAACGAAGAGAGCTATCAATATGAGAGTTTTCTGAACACTGTACATGCTGCCCAAAGAACTTTTATCCCTTATAAAGAAATTAGATCGAATAGAAATAACCCAAAATAGATGAATAATAGGCTGAAATATCTTTTAGGACAGAAGAAAGGCATTTATAGGCGTATCAAAAGAGGTGAGGGTCTTCTTATGAATCAGTATATTGACATTAAGAGGGACGTTAAAAAGGGGATAAGAAAAGCTAAACGGGACTATGAAATTAAAGTTGCTAGGGATTCGAAATCTAACCCTAAAATTTTTTTCCAGGTATATAGAACAAAAGTTAGAGATAAGATAGGTCCCCTTAAAAATAACTATGGGCACCTTACTGACAAAGAGAATGAAATGTGCTCGATTTTTAATAATTATTTTCTCTCGGTTTTTACTCAGAAAGACACTAATAATATTCCAATAATTAGTTTTTTTTAGTGGGCCTTAAGAAGATAAATTATGTAATATCACAGTCACTAGCGAAATGGTTATCAAACAGATAGACCGTTTGAAGCAAAATAAGTCGCCGGGTCCTGATGAGCTTTTTTCAAGGGTTCTAAGGAATGCAAAATGGAACTCTGCGAACCTTAAACTAATATTTTTAATTTATCTCTTCAAACAGGTGTAGTGCCTGATATGTGGAAGATGGCTAATGTAATTCCTATTTTTAAAGCAGGTGACAAATCGTTACCGTCAAATTACCGCCCAATAAGCCTAACCTTAATTGTAGGCAAATTACTAGAGTCAGTTAAAGCTGATAATATAAGAAGCCATCTCGATAGACATAATTTGATTAATGATACTCAGCATGGATTCACGAGGGGCCGTTCCTGCCTAACTAATTTATTAACCTTCTTCAGCAAAGCCGTTGATCAGGATAAAGAATTCGATATTATTTATTTAGATTTTAGTAAGGCTTTTGATAGAGTACCACATCAGAGACTGTTGAAGAAAGTGGCTGCTCATGGCACTGGGGGAAAAGTGCTGTCATGGATCGAGTCATGGCTCACTAATAGGAAGCAGAGAGAGTGCATAAATGGGGTTAAATTTGAGTGTGGATCTGTAACAAGTGGCGTTCCGCAGGGATCAGTTTTAGGCCCATTGTTGGAAATGTAAACACATATGCAGTATAATGTGATCCTTTATTGACAACGTTTCGCCCACACAATGGGCTTTTTCAAGACGTGTACTTACACATCCACACGCTCAGTTCACGGAGTACACTACCTTATCACTAGAGACACATGGCTCCTGCCGATAAGAAGAGGCCACGATGCTCGATGAACACGGCGGAGGACTCGGATTTGGAAATGTGGGGCGCAATTCTAGCGAAGATAAACCACTCCGTGTCATCAGAGGAAGAGGAAGAGCCAGCTCACATTGCAACAGATCTGGCAGTTCCAACCACAGAGCCAGCGAATATGGAAACAGGGG
The DNA here is from genome assembly GCF_038502225.1 of Cherax quadricarinatus. Lineage (NCBI taxonomy): Eukaryota > Metazoa > Arthropoda > Malacostraca > Decapoda > Parastacidae > Cherax > Cherax quadricarinatus. The sequence continues at coordinate 28,492,684 of NC_091305.1, forward strand.
AGGAAATGAACACCCCACCCCCCGAGAACCAAGAAGGATGGATCACTGTGGACAAAAACAAGAAGCGCCATCCGTCCAAGGAGCAGGCAAACCAGCTCGACCGACCTGCAAAATTCAAGGTGAAGTCTTACGGGGACCACAGAACACACTATGGCGTTGTTTCATACCTGGAATCACGACAACCTAAGTTCAAGATATGGTTCAACCTGAGGGGAGAACCAATACTGACTCCTCTCAACAAGGAAATGTACACAACCTTGAAGAGAGTCGTGGAGACAGATCGCTCCTTCACCCTGGAGGAACTGGACTCTCGGCAGATCACCAAATGTGTAGTGATGCCATACCCACTGATGATGCCCATCGAGGCAGTAGCTGCTCACCGCAGTGTGGTGTTAGCTCAACGTCTCAAGACAAAGACGGCAGGCAATGCACCAACCCGACAGGTCCTCATACAGCATGTAGGACCGCTACCATCCCAGCTGGACCTCGGTTCATGGGGCAGGTACGACGTCAGGACCTTCACGGTAGAACCAGTTCGTTGTTTCAAGTGCCAGCGTTACGGACACCTGGGTGCAGTCTGTCCGAACAGAGTAATCTGCGGTGTCTGCAGCCAGCACCACCCTACCGAGGAATGCATCACCAAGCTGAAAAATGCATCGCCACCCTCTCCACAATGTCCGAACTGCAGGCAGAAACACCATGCCTGGAATCCTCGATGCCCCGAGAGGCTCGCCAGAATTAAAGGAGCCTGGAAGACGCCAAAAACTCGGCAGCAGGCTACGACAGATCATCACTCTCAGCAGACGATGGGTGCAGAGAACCCTGCCATACCGCAGACCTCTCATCAGGTCACCCAACTCAATGCCCAGGAATTCCCAACCCTCGAAGTCACAACCAGGCGTCATGGGCAGGAGCCTCCTGCCCCTTCCCCTACCTTAACGAAGAAACAAAAACAAGAGGAACAGGAGGCGTCAACAGGGAACATCTCGTCAACGCGATCAGCAGGCGGCACTAAACGAGCCCCCACAGGCCATAACACGACAACGCAGGCACTCCTTACCCGGCACAGGCAGGATCCATACATAGCTTTAAGCAGAGGTATGATAAAGCTCACGGCTCAGGGAGAGTGACCTAGTAGCGATCAGTGAAGAGGCGGGGCCAGGAGCTCGGACTCGACCCCCGCAACCTCAACTAGGTGAGTACAACTAGGTGAGTACAACTAGGTGAGTACAGCCGCTTTGCAGGCTCTCCTGGCACCTCACCAGCAGATGCCAGCTACCCATCCTGGTATACAGCAACAGACCACGGTGCACACAATTAAGAAATCCAACCCTCAACAATCCCTACAGACCACAACAGCCCAGGTAATATCCACTGCTTCGAATCCAGTGCCAACGCAGGCCCTCATCAGGAAGGATCTCGTAGCACTCATCAAGGTGTTCACGGATATTACTTGCAACACAATCAACTCCACGGAACAACAGAGCATATTTCGGCAGATGGTCAGTACGCTCCTGAGCGTGTGCTTACTGACCGAGGAGGAGACGGTGGACACCATGAATTTGCAGGTTTTCAGAGCGGGCAGGGCTCAGTCCCCAGCTCAGGAAACAACAGCGATGGAATAACTTGGGTACCAAATCACACCCTCAAGGTCCTACAATGGAACATTCAGGGCCTGAAGGGCAAACAGCAGCTCTTGCTGGAGGCAGTAATTCGGGATCGGGTTGAAATCGTCTTGCTACAAGAAACTCTGACTGTCCCGACTATGTGCCCAAGACTACCCGGTTTTGCTGGATATTTTCGGCACATGGACACTGGCGTTCACTGCAGAGGCACAGCTGTATTCGTATCCGATACAATACCTCACGAGGTTATAGCAAACCCTGTGAACTGTGGGTTAAATGTCGAGGTACAGGCCATCCTAGCACACATACCTGGGGCGCCCATTACCATCTTTAACATCTGCAAAAACCCAAGACACACCCTCGACATTGCAGAGCTCTTCGGGCTAGCACTCACTGAGTGTATTATTGTGGGTGGAGACTTCAATGCACATCACCCAATGCTGCACTCTCACTCAGCAACCAATGCGGCTGGCAGACACATAGCAATGCTCCTACACGATATTCCAGAGGTAAAGTTGCTAAGCATTGGAGACCTCACACATCTGTTGGGCGGCCGCCTCGATCTTACCTTCGGGACAAGACAACTCGCAGCAGGAGCCACATGGGAAACTCATCCTCACCTCGTCAGTGACCACTTTGCAGTGATCACCACCTTCAACATCAACAGGCCTCCCACAGTTGTGCTACCTCCTAGATGAGACGTAAAGAGGGCCAACTGAAAGGTGTTCCAGGATTATCTTCGTGACTGGTGGTCCACATACATTCTATCTGAAGACTGTGATACGGCTGAACAGGAGCTAATCACTGTTCTCATCCAGGCAGCAGAGTGAGCAGTTCCAAAGAAGTCCGCAGGACGCACTCACAAAATAGACTGGTGGTTCTAAAACAACGAGGTGCGGGAGCAGAACCACGGCAGAGAACAGGAATACTCTGAGAGCCATTGTGCAGCATGTCCGCAGAGTCTCTCTCAGAGTAAAAACTGAGAAATGGATGGAGTGGTGCTCAACATTCAGGCATCACACCACCTTATCTGAGATATGGGGAAAGCTCAACATAGCAACTGGCAAGAGCAAGCCGAGGCCACCAGCACACCCGAACCCACCACAGGAAGCTGAGAAACTAGTGGAGCTTTTCACTTCCAGGGGAGCCTCCACTCAGCTCCCACAGGACATCCGGAATATATAGACGGATCTTCTGCCACAACGCCAGTTAACGATACAAGCTGCATGTGAGTCGGAAGATGTGACTGATGAAGACCTCATGGACTTGGAACTCCGACGTGCCATTAAGAACACAGGTGACACTGCCCCGGGCATCGATGGTGTCACGTACTCCATGATTGCACGGGCTGGGCAGAGCGGATGGGAGACCATACTAGACTTCATAAACAAGTCGTGGAGGGCCGGGACTCTCCCAGCAGCTTGGAAGAAGGCTACCATTGTACCAGTTCCAAAGCCCAAGGACCCAGGCAGTATGAGACCCATATCGCTGACCAGCTGTTTAGCCAAGACTGCTGAAAGGATGGTGTTAAACCGCCTCCTATGGAAACTTGAACCCCCTCATCATCACATATTTGGCTTCACCAAAGGAATGGGTACAGCAGAGTGCATAACCACCCTACTAAGCCATATTCCTGATAGTAACAAAAAACCTAGTATCGTCGTCTACCTCGACCTTGAGAAGGCATTTGAGCTAGCCAGCCCCACAGCAATTCTAGCAATACTAGCTCGGAAGGGAATCAAAGGACACCTCCTGCCCTGGATAGAGTCCTACCTTAGGGACAGGCAGGTCTGTGTCAGCTTTCAGGGACACTACCCTTCCTTTAAAACCCTGGAAAGCGGCACGCCACAAGGAAGTGTGCTCAGTCCTACCCTGTTTAACGTCCTTATGCAGGAACTTGTGAGCCTTCCCTTTCATAGTGGTACGCAGCTCCTCAGCTATGCTGATGATCTTGCCCTCGTAGCGAATGGGAAAGGCAATTTGGAGCGACAGGCCCACAAAGCTTTGGACCTAATTACGCAGTCGTGCAAGGAACTAGGCCTCAAGATCTCGGCCGAGAAATCTCTTGCAGTGATGTTCAAGGGACCAGATCCTGTGAATGGATTACGTATTCAGGATATAGAACTTGAGTGGACAGGCTCCTACCTGTACTTGGGAATCTACATTGATAAAAAGCTGACCTTTCAGAAACAGGCCGAGTATGTCAGGTCCCGTGCTCTACTCAGACTCAACGCCATGAGAGCCATGACGAGGCACCGTGCAGAGGCAAGCAAAGATGGACTTCGCTTGTACTATATACAAGCTATACGCTCGCTCATTGACTACGGTGCACCGGCGTTAGTTCATCTCTTTCCGCAGAGCAGGCAAAGGGTGGAGATCGTACAAAACAAGGCGATAAGAACTATGCTTGGGGCCCCCATCTGGACCAACACAGTATGTCTCAGATCTGAGGCCCGGTTTCCTTCCCTGGCTGACAGAGTAAGATACATAAACGCCTGCAAAGTAGCCACGATTCTGCACCGGCAGCAAGGTACCCCACTAAAGAGACGGATATTGACAACCATGACACAAGATCCAGCTCTTTTCACGGACTACTCCTAGATCCGTTCGCTTTGTGCTGCTGGGCGGAAGCTGCTGCCTATGCAACTACTCCTTGAGAAGAGTTGTGACCTTCCTGTTGCTGGGTATCATCCACCACCTCCCTGGCGCCCAAATCCAGCCGATGTTTGCGTCATACAACTACCCATCTCTAAGCGTCTCTGCAGTCAAACACCCTCAGCAATCATGCTGAGACAAGCATGGCACTGGCAGAGGGAGGCACATGTGCAGTGTATTTCACAGATGGTTCTGTCGACCCCGACAGGAAGAGAGGAGCAGCTGGACTGTACTACAATGTTCACACACAAGGCTGGCGACTCCCTTGACCACTGCACGATCCTTCAAGCTGAGCTGGTGGCGATTCAGCAGGCATTGTCACATGCCCTACGACATCGACTCCGACCTGTCATACATGTTGATTCCACCTCTGCAATCAATGCCCTCTCCCATCCTCAACCACAGGACAATGTTCACCTCATCACATCGATCCTGAGCATAATGACAGCCTTAGAAGTTCAGGGTAACAGATCGACATTGAACTGGATCCCCAGCCATGCTGGCATCTGGGGAAATGAGGCGGCAGATGATGCAGCCAAGGCAGCCACAGACTATCCACATGTTGGGATTACTGTCCCCATCAGCCTACGACAGACCAAACTGGTGGCTTCCAGAGCCATGAAACTTATGGGGGACGTCTTAGGTGATACCCATCTCAACAGTGGTACCGAGCAGCGACTCAGAGAGAACCCCCTCCATATGATAGAAGCTGGTCCAGAGTGCGGTGTACAGCAGTGTACCGCACTGTAGCACTGATATCCCCTTCCGAAAGAGGACCCAGAAATGACTGCGGCCACACTAGTGTACCATGGAGTCAACGAACCAGACAAGCTGTTGCCCGTGATAACGACATATCTTCCTCCTCGCTAGTGTCCACAGTTAGGAGTACATACGGTGTTATTGCTTATGAGATGCACCAGATGAACTGACCAGAAGAGCAGCATACGTCGCATCATTGTAGAAACCTTTCTCTCTCGGGAGCCAGAGACGGGTCAACGCAAGATTGAGACCCGTGCCAGGACTCCTGTCTTGGCGAACATTATACATACATACATACATGCTTCTGCTTCAGAATCTCCACGACTACGGTGCTCTTCGCACCAACTCCAAGGTTGAGGGACTGATTACCTCATCTTCTGTATATAGTTCTACTGTCTTCAAGCTATGTCCTGGAATCTGTATTGATAAAGCCACTGGATGGCGAAACGTCTACAATAAAGATACCCAGATGTTGCACATGTGTCTTGTCGGTATTGTATACCATTCTTGTACAACTTGTCAGACACTGTAACATCATGGAATCTTGATTCAGAGGACATGTACATAACCTTCACGACTACAACAACTACTACTACAACTAACCCATCTCTTTGGGTAGGACCTACTTCCACTGGGGAATCCCGCCTACCAGTGACTGTGCCCTTGTCTGCTACACGTCCCCTTTCCTCCTGACGTTACCTGGAGTTTACCTGGAGAGAGTTCCGGGGGTCAACGCCCCCGCGGCCCGGTCTGTGACCAGGCCTCCTGGTGGATCAGAGCCTGATCAACCAGGCTGTTGCTGCTGGCTGCACGCAAACCAACGTACGAGCCACAGCCCGGCTGGTCAGGAACCGACTTTAGGTGCTTGTCCAGTGCCAGCTTGAAGACTGCCAGGGGTCTGTTGGTAATCCCCCTTATGTATGCTGGGAGGCAGTTGAACAGTCTCGGGCCCCTGACACTTATTGTATGGTCTCTTAACGTGCTAGTGACACCCCTGCTTTTCATTGGGGGGATGGTGCATCGTCTGCCAAGTCTTTTGCTTTCGTAGTGAGTGATTTTCGTGTGCAAGTTCGGTACTAGTCCCTCTAGGATTTTCCAGGTGTATATAATCATGTATCTCTCCCGCCTGCGTTCCAGGGAATACAGGTTTAGGAACCTCAAACGCTCCCAGTAATTGAGGTGTTTTATCTCCGTTATGCGCGCCGTGAAGGTTCTCTGTACATTTTCTAGGTCAGCAATTTCACCTGCCTTGAAAGGTGCTGTTAGTGTGCAGCAATATTCCAGCCTAGATAGAACAAGTGACCTGAAGAGTGTCATCATGGTTAGTATATAAGCGCCATGCGCCTTGCTTCTGCTTCAGAATCTCCATGACTACGGTGCTCTTCGCGCCAACTCCAAGGTTGAGGGACTGATTACCTCATCTTCTGTATATAGTTCTATTGTTTTCAAGTTATGTCCTGGAATTTGTATTGATAAAGCCACTGGATGGCGAAACGTCTACAATAAAGATACCCAGATGTTGCGCATGTGTCTTAATTTCATCTTGTCGGTATTGTATACCATTCTTGTACTACTGGAATTTATATCAAGAAGTGTAAGCAACAGAAGTTCAGCGGTTATATTACAGCTTTATACATCATTAGTAAGGCCTCACCTAGATTATGCAGCTCAGTTCTGGTCTCCATATTACAGAATGGACATAAATTCTTCAACTTGTCGGTTTTCAAAACCATTCATCACAACTGTCAGACACTGCATCATCATGGGATCTTGGTACAAAGAATTCTTCAACAATTGTCCAACCTTTGGACGAAGACCTACTTCGACTAGTGGATGGTACCACTGTGACCCCGCCTCCTCCTACTTCGCCTCACCTGACTACAGTATATAAGCCACGTCTACGGCCATATGCTGTACATTCTACAAGATTGATGGACTGAACACATCGACTCCAGGCTGAGGGACTGATTACCCCAAACTCCTCTTCTCCTTACACCTTTCTGCTTTGTATTGGACTGACGAAGCCACTTTGTGGCTAAACGTTTCCTCAATAAAAATTCCTATATGTTGTGCAAGACAGGTATACCGACAAGATGAAAGTTAAGACACTTGTGCAACATCTGGATATCTTTATTGTAGACGTTTCGCCATCCAGTGGCTTTATCAATACAGATTCTTGGACATAATTAGAAAACAGAAGAACTATATACAAAAGATGAGGTAATCAGTCCCTCATCCTTGGAGGTGGTGTTTACAGCACCGTGGTTGTAGAGATTCTGAAGCACAGGTAAGGAGACTGGCGCTTATATTATAAGGCGTCAGTGAATAGGGACGTGTAGTACTTCTGTTTTCTAATTATGTCCAAGAATCTGTATTAATAAAGCCACTGGATGGCGAAACGTCTACAATAAAGATAACCAGATGTTGCACAAGTGTCTTAACTTTCATTCCCATATGTTGCATAAGTGTCTCAATCTTCAACTTGTTGGTTTTCAAAACCATTCATCACACTTTACATTTGTCCACATTGAACTTCATCTGCCACTTTTCAGACCAAGACATTAATTTGTCCAAATCCTCCTGGAGTTGTTAGGTAAGACACATATGCTACAGTTAGGTATCTAACTGTAGCATATGTCTTACCTAACAACCTGTCGGTATTTTATACCATTTTAATGTTCAATCCTCCTGGAGTTCATTGGTATCCTCCTCAGAAGAAGACGTACACAGACTGAACAGACTAACAAGAAGACGTACAAAGATTGAACAGACTAACAAGCACACACGCTGCCAGAACAGACAGACGTAGAATAATTGGAGGGCGGCGGAGCGAGGGAGCTCCACCGACAATTTGTAGGCATGAACCTGGCAGAGAAAGTAATTATTTTCGCTCAGTTACTCTCCAAATATCGCTCAGCAGCAGAATGGTGCCGGAACTCAGGTCGTAACCTCCACCCTGCCTTCAACCCCCACCTCCACCCCAACCTCACCCCTTTCCCGCCCCTCCAATAACCCACCCCCTTCCTCCTCCCATATCTCACTCCCCACTACCTCTCCCATTACCCTCCCCTAACCTCTCACGTAACCCCTTCCTACCCCTCTCATAACTCATCTTCCTCTCCCATAACCCCTTCCTAAACCTTCCATAATTCACCTTATTACAACCCAGGATTTCAAATGGCCTGTTATCCTGGGTGTAAAGGGAGCAAAATAAACACAGCAGAAAAATTTTTGACTTACATTATCCTTCACCAATTTAGAACAGAAGTATGTACACTATATACACTATGTACGGGCTCTGGTGGCCTGGTGGCTAACGCTCTCGCTTCACACGGCGAGGGCCTGGGTTCGATTCCCAGCCAGAGAACATTGGACGTGTTTCTTTCCACCTGTTGTCTATGTTCCCCATCAGTAAAATGGGTACCTGGGTGTTAGTCGACTGGTGTGGGTCGCATCCCGGGACACTGACCTAATTTGCCCGAAATGCAGAGCATAACAAGGGAGTTTCTATATAGTAGTATGTCATTGTTGTCGGGGCTCCCCGCCGCCGCCGTGCCTGTTTCCGCGCCGCCCCCTGGGCTGCCCCTTGCCCTGCTGCTGCTGCTGCTCCCCTTTCCCCCTCCGCTGCTGCGCCCCCTGCTGCCCGCCGCTGCCCTGTTCCCCCCCGCTGCGGGGCGGGGTTTCCTCCCCTGCTGCCCGGGGCTGCTCCCGCCGCCGCCCGGGTTGGTTCCGTTTCCCCGCCCCCCCCCTGCCGCTCCCCCGTTGCCTCCCGTTCCCGGGCTGCTGCCCTGCGGGCTGTTCCCAGGGCTACCCCCCGCTCCCGCCCCCCCAAGGGCCCCCTCCCCCGTTCCCGCTGCTGCCCCCGGGCCGCTCCCCCCCTGCTCCGGGTTGTCCTTTTCCCCCTCGGGCCGCTGCTGGCCCCGTTGCTGTTGTTCCCCCTTCCCTCCCGGCCCTGCTGCCCCCGTTCTGGGTGCTCCCCGGGCTGCTCTCCTGCGGGCTGTCCTCCCCCGGGCCCGGGCCTCCCCTGGGCCCGCTCCCGCTGCCCTCCCTTGCTGCCCTGCCCTCCCGCCCCTGCTCCCCTGCCCTGCGCTGCTCCTGCGGGCCCTCCGGGCTCTGCTCCCCTTGCTGCCCTCCCCTGCTGCCCCCCTGCTGCCGCCCCCGCTGCCCCCCCGCCCCTGGCTGCCCTCCGGGTTCCGCCCTGCGGGCGCGGTTGCCCCGCCCGGGGCGGGGCCGCCGCCCCCGCTGCCCGCGCCCTCCCTTCCCGCCCCCCCCGCTGTTGCCCCGCCGCTGGCCCTGCTCCCCTGCTCCCGCTCCCCGCTGTTCCCGCCCTCCCGCTGATTCCCGCCCTCCTGCTCCCGCCCTGCCCCCGGTTCCCGCCCCCCCGCCCCCTTCCCCCGCCCCGCTGCCTCCCGCGTTCCGTTTTCCCCTCCCGCCTGCTGCTCCCTTCCGCCGCCCCCCGGGCCCCCTGCCCCCTGGGGTTGTTCCCGCTCCCGCCTCCCCCCGCCGCCCTGTTCCCCGGGCCCCCCTGCCCTCTCCCGGCCGCTCCTGCTGTCGGGCTCCTCCCTCCGGTTGCTGCCCTGCTGTTGCTCCCTGCTGGCCGCCCTGCTCCCCGGCCCCCCCGCTAAGGGCCCCCCGGTTGCTCCCCGCCCCCCTGCTGCTCCCCCCGGCTGCTGCCCCCTTCCCCCTGCCGCCCCCGCTCCCTTCCGGGGTTGCCCTCCCGCTGCTCCTGCCGCTGCCGGTCCGCTCCCCTTTTCCCCGGTTTGCCGTCCCCCGGCCCGCTGCTGCTCCCGCTGCCCCTGCCGTTCGCCGGCCTGCTGTTCCCCTGTTTGCTGCTCTCCGCTCCCGGTTTTGCCGCTGTTGCTGCCCCGCGGGCCCCCGCTGCTGTCCCCCGTTGCTCCCCTGCCCCCCCTCCCCGCCGCCCGCCCCCCGCTGGCTGCCCTGCTGCCCTGCTCCCCTCTCCCGCTGTTAGCGCCCCGCCCCCCCCCGCTTTGGCCCCCGCTTCTGTTCCCCCCGCCCCGCCCCCTCCCGCCGGCTGCTGCTGGGGCTGCGCGCCCTTTTTCTTTCCCCGCCCGGGCTGCCCGCCTGCCCGGTTTTTCCCGTCGCTGTCTGTTGTGCCCCCTGTCCTTCCCGCTGCATCCGGGGTTCCGCTGCCCCCTCTGCTGCCCCCATGCTGCCCCCATGTTCCTCTAGGGGAAAGGAAAATTTCATGACTCAGATTTAAAAATATTTTCCCCAAACCGATTTAAGTAAATTCAAAGTGTTGGTTCGGGAGTTCGCTTTTTTTGGGGAATAATAAAATATTTCAAAGTGCTACCAGTACAAAATGGTTTTAAAATGGGACACAGTAGTCGGGAAAGGGGGCGGGGGCTGAACGGTAGTAGTAGAGGCTGGCTTTTGGGTATAGGGGTAGTACTAGTAGAAAAGTAATTGACAAAGGAAGGGGTCAGTGGTAGTAATAATAGTAAAAGCCCCAAATTTGACAGTACCTCCATCCTTTTTCCCTTTCCCTCTTTCCCTAAACCCTTTCTCCATCCACGTTTTTGCCCTTTATCCCAGGAGATTTTTTAAATCCCGTTTCCTGCCTCGGGCCCTCTTTCCCCCCCCACCCCTCCCCCATATTTACCCCCTTTTTCTTTCCCCCTTTCCCCCTCCTCTTTCCCCCCCCTCCTCCCCCCCAAACCCCCCCCAGAAACCCCACTTGCTATAAACCCCAAAAACCAAAATAAGACAGGAGATTGCTCCCCTTCCAAAGGGATTTCTGTTTTCCCTTCCTCCCCCTCCGTTCCCCTCTCCCCTTTGGACTGTTCTTCTTTTCTCTCTTCTTCCCCTTTTCCCCTCTCCCTCCTGTCTTCTTTTTAAATTTATGGGGAAAGTTTTAATAAATTTAAAATTTTTGGTGCGTGTAGGGTACAAAAAAGGGGCAGCACGGGGAATGAAAGGAAAAAGAAAGAGAGAGAGGGAAGGGGAGATAGAAAAAAAGGGAAAGGGGGGAAGGGGAAAAAGGGGGAAAAGGAGTTTTTTTGCATTTTGTCATAAAAATGAAAATCGCCCGGGGCTTCAAAATTTGGACATTGGCTAATTTACATACTGAGCTCCGCCACCCTTTGTCTGTCCGGGACCCCCTCCCAGATATCTTTTCCCCACTTCCGGGTTAAGGAAATTTCACGGGGGAAAAAAAACCCAAACTAAAAAAGTTAAAAAAAATTTTAAGCTTCTCCAATTTTTAAAATTAAATTTGGGTATATATATATATATATATATATATTAAAATTATATATATATAAAATTTTATATATATATATATAAAATATATTTTTTTATATATATATATATAGTGAAGGAAATTTTCCCAAAGATAAAATTTTTTTAAAGGGAATTTTTTCAAAAAAGGTTTAATTTTGAACCAAAATAAAGTGGAACCGATGTTTTTAGTTTATGCAAAGTAATTTGACTACGGTTGTTAAAATTTTAGGGGGTTTTTGGGTTGGGAAAAGGGGATGATAAAAGGGAAAATGTAAAAAAAAAAAAGAAAAGGAATGGTCCAAATAAAAAAAAAATAGAAAGAAAAGAAAAGAAAATAGAGAATAAAAAAATTTAAAAAGGGGGGAAAAAGGGGAAGAGAGAAGAAAAAGATAGAAAAAGGATAGTTTGGAAGACTCCAGGAAGGCAAAGTTGGGTTTGGATTACCAAAAGAGGGGCCTGGGAAATGCTGGAAAAGGCCAAATCTAGAGGGGGGTTCCGGGTATTACTGTTTTTTTTAAAGGACCCCCCCTTCAGTTTGGGGTTTGTGTGTGTGTGTGTGTGTGTGTGTGTGTGTGTGTTGTGTGTGTGTGTGTGTGTGTGTTTTGTGTGTGTGTGGGGGGTGTGTGTGTGTGTGTGTGTGTGTGTGTGTGTGTGTGTGTTTGTGTGTGTGTGTTTGTGTGTGTGTGTTTAGGTGTGTTTTTTTTTTTTTTTTTTTTTTTTTTTTTTTTTTTTCTCACCTAGTTGTACTCACCATTTGGGGTTTGGGTGGGGTCGAGCCCGGCTCTCCCCCGGGCCTTTCACTGATCGCAATAGGCCCCTTCCTGGCGGAGTTTTGGGACTTACCTTGTTTAAAAGTTGGGAAAGGACCGCCTACTAATCCCCTTCCCAAACTTTTCCCCACTTACTGACTCCCGGGCTGAAGAAATACTTCCTAACACCCCTTGTGGATTATCTGTGTTTTTCAGTTTCCAACTTTTCCCCTTGTTACTGTGCCCAAATCCGGGAAACATCCCCCTTTTCCTTTTTGTCAATTCCTCTGTATTTTGTTTTTCGTTACATGTCCCCTCACCTCTTGCCCTCCAGTGTCGGTTTGTTTTTTAACCTCTCCCTCGGGGGGACATACCTTTTAGCTCTGGGACTAGTCTTGTTGAAACCTTTTGACTTTTTTTAGTTTTTTAAAAAGCTTGGCTAGGTGGGTTTCCCAAAACGGGCCCCGAACTCCAATAGGGGCCCAAAAACATACAGGGTGTCAGGTTCTAAGCCCTTTTAAAGGGATGTGGGAATGCTGCCTGAGGTTTAAAAAGGTCAATGCGCAGTTTTTTTGGGGTTGATGTGCGCCCGGGAGATGCCCGGGATACCTTCAAATTTTTTCCTTGAGTGGGGTTTTTGTAGTCTCTGACCTAGACTAAAATTCGTCTGCGGGCCTTTTTTTCCCTTTTTCCCCAAATTTTAAATGTTTTGATCCGGGGTTTTTAAACCCCAGGACCAATTGCTGAAGGGTCTGCAGCCTGTCCAGCCCTTTTGTAGCCCCGGGGTTTGGTCTTCGATCGAGTGAATTCTTCCTACTTTCCCCCAATTCCTGCAAACAGGGACCCCCCAGAGCCTTTTCCCTTCCCGTCGTTCCACAAATCCCAGAAACGGGCACTGGCCCCGGGGACTGATTTCGGGGGGCCCCTCGGTCACGGGGCCCCTTTTTTGACCCCTCGCCAGACCATGTACTGCTGTCTTCCTAAAGATTCCCTGATCCATTGTAGTGCCTTCCTGTTACCCCTGCTTTCCTCCATTTTTTGTTTCAAGACCGAAGTGTTTTCTAATATGTCCTAGTGTTTGCTCACCTAGTTTGTTATACCACGCTTCAGTGTTAATTACCAAGGTGGGGATGTCCATGGAGGTGGCGTATACTACATGAATTGTGTATAATGCTCTGAAGGATATTTCATTAATATCCCTGATGGACGTCCATATATTACTCGGCTGATGACTTCCTTCCTCGATATGGTAGGCGTGATGTTTCCGCCCAGGTCCTTCTCTATCGTTGATTTTTTTATTAGCTCTCTCACTAAACTGTACTCTCTTTCCGGTCTCCCCTCTCACTCCCTGATTGGCATGACTCTGCAGTCATTTGCTTGCCAGTCTTCTGAGTTGTCTCTCAGAGTGGATTGTCTTGAACTGTTCTTATTTCTCTTATTATCTTTATTCTAGAGACAAGGAGGGTAAGAGAAGTAGAGAGGGGTAAGGTAACGGGAGTAGAGAGAGGGAAGATAAAAGGAGAGGGGGAGGTAAAAGGAGTAGAGAGAGGGACGATAATGCTGATGGAAGCCAAGGCTGAAGGTGCCAGCATAATGATGTCCATAGGTGAGGCACCCTCCATCATTCTGGCCTCCTCATCCCCCCCATCCTTCTCATTACCGAGGAGGAGCCAGGAGAAAAAGAAGAGAAGAAGGAAGGGAGGAGATATGGGGCCAAACTGTTCTATATGATAGTTACATAGCGGGAAACAGAAACTAGCTGTGTTTCCCCGACATGTTTCACCACACAGGAAGGTCTTGAATGGGTTGATGGCGGAGGGGTGAGTACAGGTGGGAAAGGTGGGAAAGAATGAGGGAATAAGCAAGAGAAGGGTAAAAGGAGGAGTGGAGAAGAATGGAAGAAAAGAATATTGCAAAGGCCAGGGAGGGTAAGGGAAAGATAAAGGAAGATAAAAGGAGGAGGAATGAGGAACTCAGATGAAGAGGAAAGATGTGAAGAAAGATATGAAGGTCAGAAGAGTATAAAAACTGTCCGAGAGAGACAGAGAGACAGACAGAGCCCTGGGCTGCCTCCAGCTTCCTGGCTGCTCTGATAATTCTCCATCTTCCTAATTGACAAATTGACAGTGAAAATTGTCACGCGTATGTAGCCTTCTCGATGACAAGACGCCTTGGCACTCCTTGACACTCGTTGGCACTCCTTGGCACTCTCTGGCACTCCTATGGCATAGAAACAAGTTTTCCCTATCTCTCAGTATGGCATCATGTTCATTCGTCTCACTGTAGTTATTCACTTTTTTTAACATTGTTCTGTTTTCCCTATTATCTTTGTCACAGACCGGGCCGCGGGGGCGTTGACCCCTTCCCCAGGTATACTCCAGGTATATGATAAATTATGGGAACACCCGCAGTGTTCTGCTACACTATTCCTTATAATAGTTACATTCTTGGCAAATCTATAAGTAGTCGCCTAATATAAATTCCCAGAATTATGTTCCCAAGTTCCACGTATCATAGAGACGTGTCAACATAAGACCATAAGAAAGGGGAGGGGGTGAGAACACTGCACCAGGGTTACTGGTCCACACTACGCAGATGTTTCTCAAACCCACTGAACAAAAGTATTTACCCAAACCGTTTTCCAACGCTCACGGCAGTTGAAATCTTTGAATGCTGAACCCCCAGAAAGCATTTCTGATCCTGCACGTATCTTAAACCTGACATGTAATTCCGCTTTTATCTTTCCTGAGTGCTGAGGCGATTAGGAAGATCGGGAAATCTATCAGTGTGTCAGCCGGTGGGTCTGGTAAGCCGCTATCATCCTAAGAGGCGGGCGGTCTGACAGCGTTATTAGCTCGGTGTCTGGGATACCAGCACGGCTGATGGTAAGGAAAATGGGGTGACAGCCTGCTTTGATGTCAAGCACTGGAGTGACATCCTTTTTCTTAATCAAGCATGGACATGACGTCCTGCTCTGATGTCAACCCCTGGAGCGACACGACATGTATACCAATAACAGAAGTGATGTCATTTTTTCAGCATGTATTATTATAATTTTAAATCAGTCTTACTCTTTCTAAACTGTATTTCGCGAGGGGAAATTAAACAGCCCCTGGAGTGACATCTTCCTGTGATTTCAGCCCTTAGAGTAATATCCTTCTCTGATGTCAACCCCAGGAGTGGCATCTTCCTCAGATGTCAGCCCCTGGAGTGAAACCTTCCTCTCATGTCAGCCCCTGGAGTGACAGCTTCCTTTAATGTCAACCCCTGAATTAACATTCTTCCCTCATGCCAGCCCTTGGAGTGGCAGGCTTTCCTCATATCAGCCCCTGGAGTGACATCCTGTTCTGATGTCAGCCCATGGAATGACATCTTCCTGTTATGTCAGCCCCTGGAGTAGCATCCCTCTCTCATGTCAGCCCTTGGAGTGACATCTTCCTTTAAGGTCGACCCCCCTGGAGTGACATCCTCCTCTCATGTCAACCACTGAAGTGACATCCTGCTCTCATGTCAACCCCTAGAGTGACATCCTTCTCTCATGTCAACCCCTGGAGTGACATCCTGCTCTCATGTCAACCCCTGGAGTGACATCCTGCTCTCATGTCAACCCCTAGAGTGACATCCTGCTCTCATGTCAACCCCTGGAGTGACATCCTGCTCTCACGTCAACCCTTGAGTGATATCACAAAAAAATCACACGCCCAAAAAACTCTCTGAGAAAAATATATCTAATAAGCCCAATTAGGATACCCACCCCCAGGATGCCTATCTTGCCCTCAACACCTACTCCCTATATACCTCCCTGTCTCTCTCATTCCACCATCCTCTCCCACTCCCACTCCCATTCCCCCATCCTGTTCCCCTACCTGCCTCTCCCATTCCCCCATTCTGTCCCACCTCCCTCTCTCTCCCATTCCCCCATCTTGTTCCCCCCTCCTTCTTCCTGGTGGAATTCTAAGCTTCCTAAAAGTGATAATCTTCGTCAGGAAGAAATGTAATGAGAAATTATCCGCTAATTTGATCACCTTGGACCAGCGTCCAGCTCCGTCATGTTGACATTTATTATTGACACTTTATTTACTTCTGATTATAATCTGGGTACTCAACACGCACTTTGAATCAGGGTACTCAACACGCACTTTGAATCAGGGTACTCAACACGCACTTTGAATCAGGGTACTCAACACGCACTTTGAATAAGGGTGCTCAACACGCACTTTGAATCAGGGTACTAAACACGCACTTTGAATCAGGGTACTTAACACACACTTTAAATCAGGGTACTCAACACGCACTTTGAATCAGGGTACTTAACACACACTTTGAATCAGGGTACTCAACACGCACTTTGAATCAGGGTACTTAACACACACTTTGAATCAGGGTACTCAACACGCACTTTGAATCAGGGTACTTAACACACACTTTGAATCAGGGTACTCAACACGCACTTTGAATCAGGGTACTCAACACGCACTTTGAATCAGGGTACTTAACACACACTTTGAATCAGGGTACTCAACACGCACTTTGAATCAGGGTACTTAACACACACTTTAAATCAGGGTACTCAACACGCACTTTGAATCAGGGTACTTAACACACACTTTGAATCAGGGTACTCAACACGCACTTTGAATCAGGGTACTTAACACACACTTTGAATCAGGGTACTCAACACGAACTTTGAACCAGGGTACTCAACATACACTTTGAATCAGGGTACGCAACACACACTTTGAATCAGGGTACTCAACACACACTTTGAATCAGGGTACTCAACACGCACTTTGAATCAGGGTACTCAACACGCACTTTGAATCAGGGTACTCAACATACACTTTGAATCAGGGTACGCAACACACTTTGAATCAGGGTACTTAACACACACTTTGAATCGGGGTACTCAACACGCATTTTGAATCAGGGTACTTAACACGCATTTTGAATCAGGGTACTCAACACACACTTTGAATCGGGGTACTCAACACGCACTTTGAATCAGGGTACTCAACATACACTTTGAATCAGGGTACTCAACATACACTTTGAATCAGGGTACTCAACACACACTTTGAATCAGGGTACTCAACACGCACTTTGAATCAGGGTACTCAACACGCACTTTGAATCAGGGTACTCAACATACACTTTGAATCAGGGTACGCAACACACTTTGAATCAGGGTACTTAACACACACTTTGAATCGGGGTACTCAACACGCATTTTGAATCAGGGTACTCAACACGCATTTTGAATCAGGGTACTCAACACACACTTTTAATCAGGGTACTCAACACGCATTTTGAATCAGGGTACTCAACACGCATTTTGAATCAGGGTACTCAACACACACTTTGAATCAGGGTACTCAACACGCATTTTGAATCAGGGTACTCAACACACACTTTGAATCGGGGTACTCAACACGCATTTTGAATCAGGGTACTCAACACGCATTTTGAATCAGGGTACGCAACACACTTTGAATCAGGGTACTCAACACACACTTTGAATCAGGGTACTCAACACACACTTTGAATCAGGGTACTCAAAACGCATTTTGAATCAGGGTACGCAACACACTTTGAATTAGGGTACTCAACACACACTTTGAATTAGGGTACTCAACACACACTTTGAATTAGGGTACTCAACACACACTTTGAATTAGGGTACTCAACACACACTTTGAATTAGGGTACTCAACACACACTTTGAATTAGGGTACTCAACACACACTTTGAATTAGGGTACTCAACACACACTTTGAATTAGGGTACTCAACACGCACTTTGAATCAGGGTACTCAACACACTTTGAATTAGGGTACTCAACACACTTTGAATCAGGGTACTCAACACACACTTTGAATCAGGGTACTCAACATACACTTTGAATCAGGGTACTCAACATACACTTTGAATCAGGGTACTCAACATACACTTTGAATCAGGGTACTCAACATACACTTTGAATCAGGGTACTCAACATACACTTTGAATAAGGGTACTCAACATACACTTTGAATCAGGGTACTCA
The DNA here is from genome assembly GCF_038502225.1 of Cherax quadricarinatus. NCBI lineage: Eukaryota > Metazoa > Arthropoda > Malacostraca > Decapoda > Parastacidae > Cherax > Cherax quadricarinatus. The sequence continues at coordinate 28,510,758 of NC_091305.1, forward strand.
ACATACACTTTGAATCAGGGTACTCAACATACACTTTGAATCAGGGTACTCAACACACACTTTGAGTTTATAATGGTGATGTTACTAGTTACAGATTTATGCCCAAGAAATGTGACAGTGATGTATTTTAGAGTCAATAATAGTGAACTGTTTGGATATCTTTGAATTTCCTAAATTAGGACACACATTACTTAAAGATGTTGAGTACATTAGCCTTTTTTTTTTTTTTTTTTTTTTGGCACGGAAATGCTATTGTCAGTAATAGAAACTTTCAAAACAATTATTAAAACTAACTCCTCAAATTTCTTTAAAATTGATATTTATCAACCAATTAGCAGTTGGCTCGTATTATACAGCCACATATATGATTGTAATTGTCACCACTGTACCCAGTGGTACACTGTACCTTGTGGTACACTGTACCTTGTGGCACACTGTACCTTGTGGCACACTGTACCTTGTGGCACACTGTACCTTGTGGCACACTGTACCTTGTGGCACACTGTACCTTGTGGCACACTGTACCTTGTGGCACACTGTACCTTGTGGCACACTGTACCTTGTGGTACACTGTACCTAGTGGTACACTGTACCTAGTGGTACACTGTACCTTGTGGTACACTGTACCTTGTGGCACACTGTACCTAGTGGTACACTGTACCTTGTGGCACACTGTACCTTGTGGCACACTGTACCTTGTGGTACACTGTACCTTGTGGTACACTGTATCTTGTGGTACACTGTACCTTGTGGTACACTGTACCTTGTGGTACACTGTACCTTGTGGTACACTGTATCTTGTGTTGCACTGTACCTTGTGGTGCACTGTACCTTGTGGTACACTGTACCTTGTGGTACACTGTACCTTGTGGTACACTGTACCTTGTGGTACACTGTACCTTGTGGTACACTGTACCTTGTGGTACACTGTATCTTGTGGTGCACTGTACCTTGTGGTGCACTGTACCTTGTGGTACACTGTATCTTGTAGTACACTGTACCTTATGGTACACTGCATCTTGTGGTACACTGTACCTTGTGGTACACTGTACCTTGTGATACACTGTACCTTGTGGTACACTGTACCTTGCGGTACACCGTACCTTGCGGTACACTGTACCTTGCGGTACACCGTACCTTGCGGTACACCGTACCTTGCGGTACACTGTACCTTGTGATACACTGTACCTTGCGGTACACTGTACCTTGTGGTACACTGTACCTTGCGGTACACCGTACCTTGCGGTACACTGTACCTTGCGGTACACCGTACCTTGCGGTACACCGTACCTTGCGGTACACTGTACATTGCGGTACACTGTACCTTGTGGTGCACTGTACCTTGTGGTACACTGTACCTTGTGGTACACTGTACCTTGTGGTACACTGTACCTTGCGGTACACCGTACCTTGCGGTACACCGTACCTTGCGGTACACTGTACCTTGCGGTACACTGTACCTTGTGGTGCACTGTACCTTGTGGTACACTGTACCTTGTGGTACACTGTACCTTGTGGTACACCGTACCTTGCGGTACACCGTACCTTGCGGTACACCGTACCTTGCGGTACACCGTACCTTGCGGTACACCGTACCTTGCGGTACACCGTACCTTGCGGTACACCGTACCTTGCGGTACACCGTACCTTGCGGTACACCGTACCTTGCGGTACACCGTACCTTGCGGTACAGTGGTAGTTCTTCCCGGAGCTTCCAGATCAGAATACGAGCGAAAAGAACACAAAGTCACAATACCGTGACTGGAACAATATATAAATAACCCGTTTAGGTCCGTCTTGGACCATTAACTAGCCACAGTGCGACGTTTTGGTTTAAGTCGGACCGAAACGTCGTCATAAGTTTCTTTCTCCTATGTGCGGGTTGTGTAATGTGACTGAGAAAATGTCTTCGAAAAACAGGTCTTTCTTCCTTCGACAAAATAATCTCATTCAGATATATATATATATATATATATATATATATATATATATATATATATATATATATATATATATATATATATATATATATATATATATATATATATATATAATAAATACTGCACTATTAGACTGTTAAAATCTGTACATATACACAACTCAGCTTTCAAAGTTTAACTTTAATGAAATATCAGTTCACATTTTTACCGTTATATAATTTACATTTTTTAATAAATTGGTAATTTATATTTTGGTAATTTATATGGCTTTCTGACTTTCACAATAATTTTTGTAATTGATTATTATTTTGTTTACAAATATTTACATTTTTGCGTTGTTTGCTGTTCAGATTTATGCGATGAATTGTTTATGTGTGTTAACACTAATTTGCATATTATTATTATTGTATTTTTTTTTTATTTCTAGAAAAACGTATTTAATTCAGTTCCGAAGCTTTTAATTTTCTTGAAATGTGTTGTTGTTGTTGTTTAATATGAAAGTAAAATTTGATGTAACTCTTGAAAATCACTGTTATTAATGTTACATTTTTCCCTTTTGATTCCTTTATATATATTTAATTTAAATATAATTTTAATTAGCAGGTTCATGTGATATATCAAGACAGGATTTTAATTTTGTTGTAATGCTTTAGATTGACAAACTGAATTCCCTCTGAGAAGATGGTGTATGTCTTGCCGAATAAGGCAAGCGAGAAATTGTGTATGCAGTAATTTCGCAAAAATCATTCTAAACCTAACAAAAAAAAATATATTTCATTGCTTGTTTATTATTAAACTATTGTTAACTTATCTAAAATATATTTAGTTGGATTACGCTAAATTAAACTGCGCTTGTTATAAGGTTAGGTAAGTTTTCTAAGGGTCTTTTGGTACAAAATTATTAATTTTTATATTAACATAAATGGAAAAAAATTTATACATTTAAACGTATAAGAGAAAATTTTAGAAAAGATTTAATTTTAAATGTTCTTGCTAATTGACTCATTTTACCTATTCGGCACGATATATATATATATATATATATATATATATATATATATATATATATATATATATATATATATATATATATATATATATATATATATATATATATATATGTGTGTGTGGTGTGTGTGTGTGGTGTGTGTGTGTGGTGTGTGTGTGTGTGTGTGTGTGTGTGTGTGTGTGTGTGTATTATTACAATAAGTATTAGTTCCCTTGTCAATCAAATAATCAATCTATCGGAGCAATATATTAATCACCCTAGATGGCAGCTGGTCCACGCTGTTACTGTAGGCTCGCTCATGTCCCATTAACTACGTGGCTTCTCTAAGCTGTCTTTAATCGAACAATCTCAAGGAACGTCCCTGTAAATTAAAATGACCTCCTAGGGCGTTCCTCAGCCGATCCGATCGTAATGATCCCAGATAATCCCGTTAAGACTCCGTGCATCAATTCGTACGCTCGGTTAATCCCAGGCAGAGGGAAAGCTGGGTGTAATTCTATTAGCGGTGAGAGGTAGTACATGAAAGTGATGGTGCCCCAGTAAGATGGAGATGAAAGGTAATGGTATAGTAGAGCGGATGGTAGCAGAGCACAGGCGGTACTGTAGGGTGGATGGTTGTCGAACCCAGACGGTACTGTAGGGTGGATGGTAGTGGAACCCAGAAGGTACCTCCATCATCACTACCATAAACAGCATTGAGTAGCGCACTCTTCCTGCAGCGAGTGAGAATATCGCCAAAAAAAATCCTGCCATTTCAATCTCGATTAGTTTGTAAGCCATTAACAATATCAACATCACCCATGGCTGTTGCAGCACACAGATATCCCTACCTTTTCAGATTATTACTACAGAAAATTCATCGCATGTTTACGTTAAATGAGACAAACCCTAGTCGAAGCGTGTTTATAGCGCTTACACATATTTGGCGGCATTAATTCAATATTGCTGTATTCTGTTGCATTCTAGAATAGATCTATATTACCCTGATCTGTTTGGCTCTTACACGGAGCGAAATATTCCTCGATAAAGCTCGAAACGTTATCGCGGTAAAAACTCTGCATCTCTACAGTCTGTGTTAACATTCCTTCCATAGTCAGGCTCTCGACCTCTCAGTCCGTGTTTCTATCTTCAGGAATTCTAGTCATTGTGTTTGGCTACGTTTCACTGCTTTTTTCCCCCTCGTACTTTACTGACTGTTGTAACAGGGTCACAAACGCAGCAATATGCGACTGTTTTTTATTGACAATCTTCGCCCACACAGATGCAGTCCTTCAGGTGGAGTGCTTCAGGTGGAGTGCTTCAGGTGGAGTGCTTCAGGTGGAGTGCTTCAGGTGGAGTGATTCAGGTGGAGTGCTTCAGGTGGAGTGCTTCAGGTGGAGTGCTTCAGGTGGAGTGATTCAGGTGGAGTGCTTCAGGTGCAGTGCTTCAGGAGGAGTGTCTCAGGTAGAGTGCTTCAGGTGGAGTGCTTCAGGTGGAGTGATTCAGGTGGAGTGCTTCAGGTGCAGTGCTTCAGGAGGAGTGTCTCAGGTAGAGTGCTTCAGGTGGAGTGCTTCAGGTGGAGTGATTCAGGTGGAGTGCTTCAGGTGCAGTGCTTCAGGAGGAGTGTCTCAGGTAGAGTGCTTCAAGCGGAGTGCTTCACGAGGAGGGCTTCAGGTGGAGGGTTTCAGGCGGAGTGCTTCAGGTGGAGTGCTTCAGGTGCAGTGCTTCAGGAGGAGTATCTCAGGTAGAGTGCTTCAGGTGGAGTGCTACAGGTGGAGTGCTTCAGGTGGAGTGATTCAGGTGGAGTGCTTCAGGTGCAGTGCTTCAGGAGGAGTGTCTCAGGTAGAGTGCTTCAGGTGGAGTGCTACAGGTGGAGTGCTTCAGGTGGAGTGCTTCAGGTGCAGTGCTTCAGGAGGAGTGTCTCAGGTAGAGTGCTTCAAGCGGAGTGCTTCACGAGGAGGGCTTCAGGTGGAGGGTTTCAGGCGGAGTGCTTCAGGTGGAGTGCTTCAGGTGCAGTGCTTCAGGAGGAGTGCCTCAGGAAGAGTGCTTCAAGCGGAGTGCTTCACGAGGAGGGCTTCAGGTGGAGGGTTTCAGGCGGAGTGCTTCAGATGGAGTTCTTCAGACACAGTGCTTCAGGTGGAGGGCATCAGGTGGAGTACTTCAGATAGAGGGCTTCATGTGGAGGGCTTCAGATAGAGGGCTTCATGTGGAGGGCTTCAGATGGAGGGTTTCAGGTGGAGTGCTTCAGATGGAGTGCTTCAGATGAAGGGCTTCAGGTGGAGTGCTTCAGGTGGAGTTCTTCAGGTAGAGTGCTTCAGGTGGAGGGCTTCAGATGGAGGGTTTCAGGTGGAGTGCTTCATGTGGAGTGCTTCAGGTGGAGTGCTTCAGGTGGAGTGCTTCAGATGGAGGGCTTCGGGTGGAGGGCTTCAGGTGGAGGGCTTCAGATGGAGAGTTTCAGGTGGAGTGCTTCAAGTGGAGTGCTTCAGGTGGAGTGCTTCATGTGGAGTGCTTCATGTGGAGTGCTTCAGGTGGAGTGCTGCAGGTGGAGTGCTTCAGGTGGAGGGCTTCAGGTGGAGTGCTTCAGGTGGAGGGCTTCAGCTGGAGGACTTTAACTGGAGGGCTTCAGGTGGAGGGCTTCAGGTGGAGTGCTTCAAGTGGAGTGCTTCAGGAGGAGTGTTTCAGGTGGAGTGCTTCAGGCGGAGAGCTTCATGTGGAGGACTTCAGGTGGCGTGCTTCAGGTGGAGTGCTTCAGATGGAGGGCTTCAGGTGGAGGACTTCAAGTGGAGGGCTTCAAGTGGAGTGCTTCAGATGGAGGGCTTCAGGTGGAGTGCTTCAGGTGGAGTGCTTCAGTTGGAGTGCTTCAGGTGGAGGGTTTCAGGTGGAGTGCTTCAGCTGGAGTTCTTCAGGTACAGTGCTTCAGATGGAGGGCTTCATGTGGAGTGCTTCAGGTGGAGTGCTTCAGGTGGAGTGCTTCAGATGGAGGGCTTCAGGTGGAGGACTTCAAGTGAAGGGCTTCAAGTGGAGTGCTTCAGATGGAGGGCTTCAGGTGGAGTGCTTCAGGTGGAGTGCTTCAGGTGGAGTGCTTCAGGTGGAGGGTTTCAGGTGGAGTGCTTCAGCTGGAGTTCTTCAGGTACAGTGCTTCAGATGGAGGGCTTCATGTGGAGTGCTTCAGGTGGAGTGCTTCAGGTGGAGCTAATCAGGTGGAGTGCTTCAGGTGGAGCTCATCAGGTGGAGTGCTTCAGATGGAGGACTTCAAGTGGAGTGCTTAGGTGGAGGGCTTCAGTTAGAGTGCTTCAGATCTAGAGCTTCAGGTGGAGTTCTTCAGGTGGAGTGCTTCATGTGGAGGGCTTCAGGTGGAGTGCTTCAGGGGAAGTGCTTCAGGGGGAGTGCTTCACGTGGAGGGCTTCAGGTGGAGTGCTTCAGGTAGAGTTCTTCAGGTGGAGCTCATCAGTTGGAGTGCTTCAGATGGAGGACTTCAAGTGGAGTGCTTAGGTGGAGGGCTTCAGTTGGAGTGCTTCAGATCTAGAGCTTCAGGTGGAGTGCTTCACGTGGAGGGCTTCAGGTGGAGTGCTTCAGGTAGAGTTCTTCAGGTGGAGTGCCTTAGGTGGAGGCATCAGGTGGAGTGCTTCAGATGGAGTTCTTCAGGTAGAATGCTTCAGTTGGAGTGCTTTAGGTGGAGGGCATCAGGTGGAGTGCTTAAGGTGGAGTGCTTCAGGTGGAGTGCTTCAGATGGACGGCTTCGGGTGGAGTGCTTAAGGTGGAGTGCTTCAGGTGAAGCGCATCTGGTGGAGTGCTTCAGATGGAGGGCTTCAGGTGGAGTGCCTCAAGTGGAGTGCTTCAGGTGGAGTGCCTCAAGTGCAGGGCTTCAGGTGGAGTTCCTCAGGTGGAGTATTTCAGGTGGAGTACTTCAGGTGGAGTGCTTCAGATGGAGGGCTTAAGGTGGAGGGCTTCAAGTGGAGTGCTTCAGGTAGAGGGCTTCAGGTAGAGGGCTTCAGCTGGAGGGATTCAGGTGGAGAGCTTCAGGTGAAGTGCATAAGGTGGAGTGCTTCAGGTGGAGGGCTTCAGGTGGAGGGCTTCAGGTGGATTGCTTCAGGTGGAGGGCTTCAAGTGGAGTGCTTCAGGTAGAGGGCTTCAGGTAGAGGGCTTCAGGTGGAGTGCTTCAGGTGGAGGGTTTAAGGTGGAGGGCTTCAAGTGGAGTGCTTCAGGTAGAGGGCTTCAGGTAGAGGGCTTCAGGTGGAGTGCATAAGGTGGAGTGCTTCAGGTGGAGGGCTTCAGGTGGAGTGCTTCAGATATAGTGCTTCAGGTGGAGTGCTTCAGGTGGAGTGCTGCAGGTGGAGGACTTCAGGTGGACGACTTCAGGTGGAGGACTTCAGGTGGGGGACTTCAGGTGGAGAGCTTCAGGTGGAGGACTTCAGCTGGAGGACTTCAGCTGGAGGACTTCAGCTGGAGGACTTCAGCCAGCTGGAGTGCTTCAGGTGGAGGGCTTCAGGTGGAGTGTTTCAGGTGGAGGACTTCAGGTGGAGGACTTCAGGTGGAGTGCTTCAGGTGGAGGACTTCAGCTTGAGGACTTCAGCTGGAGAGCTTCAGGTGGAGTGCTTCAGGTGGAGTGCTTCAGGTGGAGTGCTTCAGGTGGAGGACTTCAGGTGGAGGACTTCAGCTGGAGTGCTTCAGGTGGAGGGCTTAAGGTGAGTGCTTCAGGTGGAGTGCTTCAGGTGGAGGGCTTCAGGTGGAGGACTTCAGGTGGAGGGCTTCAGGTGGAGTGCTTCAGGTGGAGTGCTTCAGCTGGTGTTCTTCAGGTACAGTGCTCCAGATGGAGGGCTTCATGTGGAGTGCTTCAGGTGGAGTGCTTCAGGTGGGGCTCATCAGGTGGAGTGCTTCAGATGGAGGACTTAAGTTGGAGTGCTTAGGTGGAGGGCTTCAGTTATAGTGCTTCAGGGGGAGTGCTTCAGGGGAGTGCTTCAGGTGGAGGGCTTCAGGTGGAGTGCTTCAGGTAGAGTTCTTCAGGTGGAGCTCATCAGGTGGAGTGCTTCAGATGGAGGACTTTAAGTGGAGTGCTTAAGTGGAGGTCTTCAGTTGGAGTGCTTCAGATCTAGAGCTTCAGGTGGGGTGCTTCAGGTGGAGTGCTTCATGTGGAGGGCTTCAGGTGGAGTGCTTCAGGGGGAGTTCTTCAGGGGGAGTGCTTCACGTGGAGGGCTTCAGGTGGAGTGCTTCAGGTAGAGTTCTTCAGGTGGAGTGCCTTAGGTGGAGGCATCAGGTGGAGTGCTTCAGATGGAGTTCTTCAGGTAGAATGCTTCAAGTGGAGTGCTTTAGGTGGAGGGCATCAGGTGGAGTGCTTAAGGTGGAGTGCTTCAGTTGGAGTGCTTCAGATGGACGGCTTCAGGTGGAGTGCTTAAGGTGGAGTGCTTCAGGTGGAGTGCCTCAAGTGGAGTGCTTCAGGTGAAGTGCCTCAAGTGTAGTGCTTAAGGTGGAGGGCTTCAGGTGGAGTTCTTCAGGTGGAGTACTTCAGGTGGAGTACTTCAGGTGGAGTGCTTCAGATGGAGGGCTTCAGGTGGAAGGCTTCAGGTGGAGTGCTTCAGGCGGATTGCTTCAGGTGGAGTGCTTCAGGTGGAGGGCTTAATGTGGAGGGCTTCCAGTGGAGTGCTTCAGGTAGAGGGCTTCAGGTAACGGGCTTCAGCTGAAGTGCTTCAGCTGGAGTGCTTCAGCTGGAGTGCTTCAGATGAAGCGCCAGTAATGTCACTCGTGGCTGTGTCAGCTAGTAGTGTCACTGGTGACTGTGTCAACCAGTAGTGTCACTGGTGGCTGTGTCAACCAGTAGTGTCAATGGCGGCTATGTGAACTAATAGTGTCACTGGTGGCTGTGTCAACCAGTAGTGTCACTGGTGGCTGTGTCAACCAGTAGTGTCACTGGTGGCTGTGTCAACCAGTAGTGTCACTCGTGGCTGTGTCAACCAGTAGTGTCACTGGTGGCTGTGTCAACCAGAAATGTCACTGGTGGCTGTGTCAACCAGTAGTGTCACTCGTAGTTGTTTCAACCAGTAGTGTCACTGGTGGCTGTGTCAACCAGTAGTGTCACTGGTGGCTGTGTCAACCAGTAGTGTCACTCGTGGTTGTGTCAACCAGTAGTGTCACTCGTGGTTGTTTCAACCAGTAGTGTCACTGGTGGCTGTGTCAACCAGTAGTGTCACTCGTGGCTGTGTCAACTAGTAGTGTCACTCGTGGCTGTGTCAACCAGTAGTGTCACTGGTGGCTGTGTCAACCAGTATTGTCACTCGTGGCTGTGTCAACTAGTAGTGTCACTCGTGGCTGTGTCAACCAGTAGTGTCACTGGTGGCTGTGTCAACTAGTAGTGTCACTCGTGGCTGTGTCAACTAGTAGTGTCAGTTGTTGCTGTGTCAATCAGTAGTGTCACTGGTGGCTGTGTCAACCAGTATTGTCACTCGTGGCTGTGTCAACCAGTAGTGTCACTGGTGGCTGTGTCAACCAGTAGTGTCACTGGTGGCTGTGTCAACCAGTAGTGTCACTGGTGGCTGTGTCAACCAGTAGTGTCACTCGTGGCTGTGTCAACTAGTAGTGTCACTCGTGTCTGTGTCAACCTGTAGTGTCACTCGTGGCTGTGTCAATCAGTAGTGCCACTCATGGCTGTGTCAACCAGTAGTGTCACTCGTGGCTGTGTCAACTAGCAGTGTCACTGGTGGCTGTGTCAACCAGTAGTGTCACTCGTGGCTATGTCAACCAGTATTGTCACTCGTGGCTGTGTCGACCAGTAGCGTCACTCGTGGCTGTGTCAACCAGTAGTGTCACTCGTGGCTGTGTCTAACAGTAGTGTCACTCGTGGCTGTGTCAAACAGTAGTGTCACTCGTGGCTGTGTCAACCAGTAGTGTCACTCGTGGCTATGTCAACCAGTAGTGTCACTCGTGGCTGTGTCAACCAGTAGTGTCACTCGTGGCTGTGTCAACCAGTAGTGTCACTCGTGGCTGTGTCAACCAGTAGTGTCACTCGTGGCTGTGTCAACCAGTAGTGTCACTCGTGGCTGTGTCATCCAGTAGTGTCACTTCCCACACCAACATATTGACTCTCCTCTGGGAACAGCGACGGACGGGAGAAATGATTCCTTGAAATTGAATCTCTTTCAGATGTAAATATTCGTGACCTTACGATGTGTGCTTAACTCACACCACACGAGTGATAGTTCAGCTCACAGTGTGTGATCTCGGCTCACGATGTGTGATCTCGGCTCACAATGTGTGATCTCGGCTCACAATGTGTGATCTCGGCTCATAATGTATGATCTCAGCTCACGATGTGTGATCTCGGCTCACGATTTGTGATCTCGGTTCACAATCTGTGATCTCGGCTCATGATGTGTGATCTAAGCTCACGATGTGTGATCTCGGCTCACGATGTGTGATCTCGGCTCACAACGTGTGATCTCGGCTCACGATGTGTGATCTCGGCTCACAATGTGTGATCTCGGCTCACAATGTGTGATCCGGCTCATGATGTGTGATCTCAGCTCACGATGTGTGATCTCGGCTCACGATGTATGATCTCGGCTCACAATGTGTGATCCGGCTCATGATGTATGATCTCAGCTCACGATGTGTGATCTCGGCTCACGATGTATGATCTCGGCTCACAATGTGTGATCTCGGCTCACGATGTATGATCTCAGCTCACGATGTGTGATCTCGGCTCACGATGTGTGATCTCGGCTCACAATGTGTGATCTCGGCTCATGATGTGTGATCTCAGCTCACGATGTGTGATCTCGGCTCATGATGTATGATCTCAGCTCGCGATGTGTGATCTCGGCTCATGATGTATGATCTCAGCTCACGATGTGTGATCTCGGCTCACGATGTGTGATTTCGGCTCACAATCTGTGATCTCGGCTCATTATGTGTGATCTCAGCTCACGATGTGTGATCTCGGCTCATGATGTATGATCTCAGCTCGCGATGTGTGATCTCGGCTCATGATGTATGATCTCAGCTCACGATGTGTGATCTCGGCTCACGATGTGTGATTTCGGCTCACAATCTGTGATCTCGGCTCATTATGTGTGATCTCAGCTCATGATGTGTGATCTCGGCTCACGATGTGTGATCTCGGCTCACAATGTGTGATCTCGGCTCACGATGTGTGATCTCAGCTCACAATGTGTGATCTCGGCTCACAATGTGTGATCTCGGCTCATGATGTATGATCTCAGCTCACGATGTGTGATCTCGGCTCATGATGTATGATCTCGGCTCACAATGTGTGATCTCGGCTCACGATGTATGATCTCAGCTCACGATGTGTGATCTCGGCTCACGATGTGTGATCTCGGCTCACAATGTGTGATCTCGGCTCATGATGTGTGATCTCAGCTCACGATGTGTGATCTCGGCTCATGATGTATGATCTCAGCTCGCGATGTGTGATCTCGGCTCATGATGTATGATCTCAGCTCACGATGTGTGATCTCGGCTCACGATGTGTGATTTCGGCTCACAATCTGTGATCTCGGCTCATGATGTGTGATCTCAGCTCATGATGTGTGATCTCGGCTCACGATGTGTGATCTCGGCTCACAATGAGTGATCTCGGCTCACGATGCATGATCTCAGCTCACAATGTGTGATCTCGGCTCACAATGTGTGATCTCGGCTCATGATGTATGATCTCAGCTCACGATGTGTGATCTCGGCTCACGATGTATGATCTCGGCTCATAATGTGTGATCTCGGCTCACGATGTATGATCTCAGCTCACGATGTGTGTTCTCGGCTCACGATGTGTTATCTCGGCTCACAATGTGTGATCTCGGCTCATGATGTGTGATCTCAGCTCACGATGTGTGATCTCGGCTCATGATGTATGATCTCAGCTCGCGATGTGTGATCTCGGCTCATGATGTATGATCTCAGCTCACAATGTGTGATCTCGGCTCATGATGTGTGATCTCAGCTCACGATGTGTGATCTCGGCTCACGATGTGTGATCTCGGCTCACAATGTGTGATCTCGGCTCACGATGTGTGATCTCAGCTGACGATGTGTGATCTCATCTCACTATGTGTAATCTCAGCTCACGATGTGTGATCTCAGCTCACGATGTGTGATCTCATCTCACTATGTGTGATCTCAGTTCACGGTTCTACTGACAGCACAAAGCAGCAGTTAAGAAATATTTTTTTTTTCCAGTTTGTCGAATTTTGAATTAAAAGCAGGTTGAGCTGTGAATCCCAGAGCGGCGCTGGGCCTATAATCCCAAGAGCCTCGCTGGGCCTATAATCCCCAGGGCCTCGCTGGGCCTATAATCTCGCCGATAAATGTTCTGGGCTTCGTACAGATGTCCTAATTTTGCACTAATCTCAGGATTGGTCGGCCAGTGAGGATTGGGGGGGGGAAGGGGATGTCGCTGTCATTCCTTTGGTATCCCTTCCCTTTTCCTATATTCCCCCTGAAACTCCACCTCCTATAATAATAAACCTCCATCTGTAGTATTCCCCAGCGTCACCTCCCCCCTGTAACAATTATGCTAACTCAATATTCGTCCGTTCTTATCCCTCTAATTTCCTCCGTCACCTGCTACACCACCGCCCGCGGCACCACCACCTACCGCACCACCGCCCGCGGCACCACCACCTACCGCACCACCGCCCGAGGCACCATCACCTACCGCACCACCACTTGCGTCACCACCATCTACCGCACCACTCTCTACCACACCACAATCACCACCACCTACCGCACCACCACCTGCAGCACCACCATCTATAGCACCACCACCTGTGGCACCACACCTATCGCACCACCACCTGCGACACCACCACCTACCACACCACCACCTGCGACACCACCACCTACCACACCACCACCTGCGGCACCACCACCAATCGCACCACCACCAATCGCACCACCACCTGCGATACCAGTGCGTACCGCACCACCACAATCACCACCACCTACCGCACCACCACAATCACCACCACCTACCGCACCACCACAATCAACACCACCTACCGCACCACCACAATCAACACCACCTACCGCACCACCACAATCAACACCACCTACCGCACCTCCACAATCACCACCACCTACCGCACCACCACAATCATCACCACCTACCTCACCACCACCTACTGCACCACCACAATCACCACCTACCTCACCACCACCTACCGCACCACCACCTACCGCACCACCACAATCACCACCACCTACCTCATCACCACCTACCGCACCACCACCTACCGCACTACCACCTGCCACTGGTCTTAAGATGGTGGCATAGAACATATATATCTTAGGTACACTAGCAACAGCTGGTGTACCCAAGATATATATTCCAACTCCATTTAAAAAAAATGCACATACAACCCCATATGTGTTGAACCGTCCATCCATTTCTCTCCATCTCTTTCTCTATAACCACTTAGTTTCCTCTCCCTGCCAGCCTACGTGAGTAACTATATTCAGGTACACATAAATACAGTTACATAAATTATCATATATAGCAGCATATGTGTAAGTTACCTGGGATAACCAAGAAAAAGTCAGGCTTATTTCCACTGGGGTACCTGGATATTATGTAATGTTCAGGGTAGTTACCATCAGGGTAGTAACTATCAGGGTAATTACTATCAGGGTAGTTACTATCAGGGTAGTTACCATCAGGGTAATTACTATCAGGATAGTTACCATCAGGGTAGTTACTATCAGGGCAATTACTATCAGGGTAGTTACTATCAGGGTAGTTACCATCAGGGTAGCTACTATCAGGGTAATTTCTATCAGGGTAGTTACCATCAGGGTAGTTACTACCAGGGTAATTACTATCAGGCTAGTTACCATCAGGGTAGTTACTATCAGGGTAATTACTATCAGGGTAGTTACCATCAGGGTAGTTACTACCAGGGTAATTACTATCAGGCTAGTTACCATCAGAGTAGTTACTATCAGGGTAATTACTATCAGGGTAGTTACCATCAGGGTAGTTACTACCAGGGTAATTACTATCAGGCTAGTTACCATCAGGGTAGTTACCATCAGGGTAGTTACTATCAGGCTAGTTGCCATCAGGATAGTTACCATCAGGGTAGTTACCATCAGGATAGTTACCATCAAGGTAGTTACCATCAGGCTAGTTACCATCAGGCTAGTTACCATCAGGCTAGTTACCATCAAGCTACTTACCATAAGGGTAGTTACCATCAATTTAGTTACCATCAGGGTAGTTACCATCAGGCACGTTACCATCAGGGTAGTTACCATCAGGGTAGTTACCATCAGGGTACTTACCATAAGGGTAGTTACCATCAGGGTGGTTACCATCAGGCTAGTTACCATTAGGGTAGTTACCCTCACGCTAGTTACCATCAGGGTAGTTACCATCAGGCTAGTTTTCATCAGAGAAGTTATCATCAGGGTAGTTACCATCAGGCTAGTTACCATCAGGCTAGTTACCATCAGGATAGATACCATAAGGGTAGTTACCAACAGGGTAGTTACCATGAGGATAGTTACAATCAGGGTAGTTACCATCAGGGTAGTTACCATCAGGCTAGTTACCATCAGGCTAGTTACCATCTTGGTAGCTGACACTACTGAGGTCTTCCAGCTCAGATTGACACTACTGAAGTCTCCCAGCGTGGACTGGGAGTATTTTGTATGTCGTTATCATGTCTTCCCTAACCCTCCTGTCCTCCACTGTCGTCAGGTCGATTTCCCTTAACCTTTCTTCTCAGGACATTCCCATTAGCTCTGGAACTAGCCTTGTTGCAAACCTTTGCACTTTCTCTAATTTCTTGATGTGCTTGTTTAGGTGTGGGTTCCAAACTGATGCTGCATACTCCAGTATGAGCCTGATGTACACGGTGTAGAGAGTACTCATTAAGAACTACAAGAAACCCCTCTCACAGGCTCTAGGTATTCTATGGAGAAGAAGCATAGATACAGGTGAGATTCCACAGTCACTAAAACCAACAGGTATAGCCCCTCTCATTGAAGGTGGCAGTAAAGCAACAGCTAAGAACTGTAGACCAATAACTTTAACGTCCCACATCATAAAAATCTTTGAAAGAGTTCTAAGAAGCAGGACTGGAACTTGTACTCCCAACAATTGCACAATCCAATCAACATGAGTTCATAGCAGGTCGCTCCTGCCCTCCCAACTACTGGACCACTAAGATATGGTCTTGGATGCACTGGAAAACAAAGAGAATGCAGATGTAGTATACACAGATTTTGCAAAAGTCTTTGAAAAGTGCGATCATGTGTAATAGAACACAAAATGCGTGCTAAAGGGATAACTGGCAAAGTAGGCAGATGGATCTTCAACTTTCTAACCAATCGAACAAAGAGTAGTGGTAAACAGTTAAATCAGATGCTGCCATAGTGAAAAGCTCTGTCCCACAAGGCACAGTACTCGCACCTATCCTGTTCCTCATTCTCATATCAGACATAGACAGAGATGTAAACCATAGCACTGTACCATCCTTTGCAGACGATACTAGGATCTGCTTGTGACTGTCATCTATCGAGGACACGCCAAATCTTCATGAAGATATAAACTAATTTTTCCAATGGGCAAAGGAGACCAATAAGATGTTCAGTGAAGACAAATTCCCACTACTCCGTTACGGAAAACTGGAGGAAATAATAACTAGAACTGAGTATACTACAAACTCAAATCACACAATAGAGCGGAAAAGTAATGTGAAGGACCTGGGAGTTGTAATGTCTGAAGATCTCACCTTCAAAAACTACAGCAATGCCACTATCACATGCGAGGAAACTGATAGGATGTATAATGAGAACATTCAGGACAAAAGATGCCAAGCCAATGATGATTCTTTTAAAATCACTTGTTCTCTCTAGGCTGGAATACTGCTGTACATTAACATCCCCATTCAAGGAAGGTGAAATTGCAGATTTAGAGAATGTACAAAAACCTTTACTGTATGTGTAAGTTCCATCAAACACCTTAACTACTGGGAAAGTTTGCAAGCACTTGACTTGTGCTCACTGGAGTGCAGGCGAGAGAGATACATCATAATCTACACCTGGAAGATCTTAGAGGGACTGGTCTCTCCTAATCTGAACACAGAAATCACTCCCTAAGAAAGCAAAAGACTTGTCAGGTGATGCAACATAGCCCCAGTGAAAAACAGGGGCGCCATTAGTACACCAAGAGAAAACACAATAAGTGTCCGGGGCCCAAGACTGGTCAACAGCCTCCCACCAACCATAAGGGAAATTACCAATAGACACTTGGCTGCCTTCAAGAGGGATATGGACGGATACCTAAAGTTAGTACCGGATCAGTCGGGCTGTGGTTCGTACGTTGGACTATGTGCGGCCAGCAGTTACGGCCTCGTTGATCAGTCCCTGATCCACTGGAAGGCCTGGTCATGGACAGGGCAGCGGGGGCGCTGATCCCCTAAATACCCTCCAGGAAGACTCCAGGTAGTCTTGAATGATTCCTTACTGAGATATCGGAATGCTATTCTCAGGTTTGCTAGGTGCCCATATGCTGCAGCAGTTATCTAGTTGATGTGCGCCTCAAGAGATGTGCTCGGTATTATACTCACCCCAAGATCCTTTTCCTTGAGTAAGGTTTGCAGTCTTTGGCCCCCTAGCCTATACTCTGTCTGCGGTTGTTGCATGCAAAGAGTATTTACCCTTTATTCGGAGCATGTGAACACACTCTTGAAAGGCTACCTCCCCAACCAGCGAACCAGGTCACTAAGGGTTTGACGATTTACGGGGCCCCATCGTCAAATCAGCACCTAGGTTCAGCCAATCATTTGTGGAACTGGCAATTGTGAAGGTGACGTGGATACCGCTCACATTCTCACCCTTGTCATTTTCACCCAGCTGCTGGTTGAACACCGTTGTCCATTGTCTCCAGGCTGTGTCTTTGCCTTTTGATTTACCGTGTTGAAGACATATATTTCCAACTGTATATAGTGTACATACTTGTAAATACTTATAATCGCAATTGGTGAAGGAAAATATAATTCAAAGTCATTCAGCTGTGTTTGTTCTGCTCCTTGCTTCCCTTTACACCCAGGATAACAGGTCTTATTGTTCCTGGGTTGTAATAGCTGTCTTTTTTGCCCTTCCCGATCATGTGTGTGTGTGTGTGTGTGTGTGTGTGTACTCACCTAATTGTACGCATCTAATTGTGGTTGCAGAGGTCGAGACACAGCTCCTGGCCCCGCCCCTTCACTGATCGCTACTAGGTCCTCTCTCTCTCTCTGCTTCCAGAGATTTGTCATACCTCGTCTTAAAGCTATGTATGATTCCTGCCTCCACTACATCACTTGTTAGGCTATTCCACTTCCTGACGACTCTATGACTTAAGAAATACTTCCTAACATCCCTTTGCCTCGTCTGAGTCTTCAGCTTCCAATTGTGACCCCTTGTTTCTGTGTCCCCTCTCTGGAACAACCTATCTCTGTCTACCTTACCTATTCCACGCAGTATTTTGTATGTCGTTATCATGTCTTCCCTGACCCGCCTGTCTTCCAATGTCGTCAGTCCGATTTCCCTCAACTTTTCTTCGTAGGACATACCCCTGAGCTCCGGAACTAGCCTTGTTGCAAACCTTTGCACTTTCTCTAATTTCTTGACGTATTTGACCAGGTGTGGGTTCCAAACTGGAGCTGCATGCTCCAGTATGGGCCTGATGTACACAGTGTTCAGTGACTTGAACGATTCCTTATTAAGGTATCGGAATGCTATTCTCAGGTTTGCCAGGCGTCCGTATGCTGCAGCAGTTATCTGGTTGATGTGTGCCTCCGGAGACATGCTCGGTGTTATGGTCACCCCAAGATCTTTCTCCTTGAGCGAGGTGTGCAGTCCTTGGCCACCTAGTCTATACTCTGTCTGCGGTCTTCTTTGCCCTTCTCCGATCTTCATGACTTTGTATTTGGCAGGGTTGAATTCAAGAAGACAGTTGCTGGACCACGTGTCCAGCCTGTCCAGGTCTCTTTGAAGTCCTGCCTGGTCCTCATCTGATTTAATTCTCCTCATTAACTTCACATCATCTGCGAACAGGGACACCTCTGAGTCTATCCCTTCCATCACGTCATTCACATATACCAGAAATAGCACTGGTCCTAGGACCGACCCCTGTGGGACCCCGCTCGTCACAGGTGCCCACTGTGATACTTCATCCCGTACCATGACTCGTTGTTGCCTCCCTGTCAGGTATTCTCTGATCCATTGCAGTGCCCTTCCTGTTATACGCGCCTGATTCTTTAGTTTCTGCACTAGTCTCTTGTGAGGAACTTTGTCGAAGGCTCTTGTGAGGAACTTTGTCGAAGGCCTTCTTGCAGTCCAAGAAAATGCAATCAACCCACCCCTCTCTCTCGTGTCGCACTCCTGTAACTTTGTCATAGAACTCCAGAAGGTTTGTGACACGGGAATTGCCTTCCATGAATCCGTGCTGGTTGTCGTTTATAATCTTGTTCCGTTCCAGGTGCTCCACCAGAGTGGTGGAGCACCTGGAACGGATAATCTTCCCCATGACTTTGTGTACTATACACGTCAGTGACACTGGTCTGTAATTTAGTGCCTCTTTTCTGTCTCCTTTTTTAAAAATGGGAACTACATTTGCGGTCTTCCATACCTCAGGTAGTTGCCCAGTTTCAAGGGATGTGTTGCAGATTGTGGTTAATGGCACACTCAGTATATCTGCTCCCTCACTGTGTGAGTGTGTGTGTTTTGTATTCTCTTATTTGTAGTACATGGATTCAGACCTCATACTCAAATCATCGCCTAGGCCTCGAAAACTTCATTTGACTGGTGTAGTTATCCTCGAACCTTGAGTTGTCATAAGAAGGGCTAGGCAGCGGAAAGAGAGGGTTTACAGGAGGAGAGAGAGAGAGAGGTAGAGTGAGGAGTGAGGTAAAGTATAGTGAGGTAGAGGTAGTGGTGAGAGGGGACAAGGTCGTCACTTCCTCCAGACTGACCATCAACAATTCCCTTTTATGTGTCCAATTTGCGTGGTGGGCGTCGCTTGAGACCCTCTTTCTCTCAGCTGTCTTCCTCAACTCTATCCTCGTTTCCACTATCCTCCTTTCTTCTATCCTCTTTTCCTCTATCCTTTCCTCTGTCCTCCTCCCCTGATCCTCCTCTTCCCTCTCCTCCTCCCTCCTGCTACCACGTAGAGTTCCTCCTCTTCCCCTTTTTTTTCTTCCTTCCGTTATACCACTATTCCCTTCTCTCCATCCCCCTCCCTCCTTCCTCCTACTCCTCCCTTTTTCCCTTTCCTCCCATTTGTTTGTCCATGCCATTTAGCTGTGCCCCCTTAGTTTGCTCAAGCTATTGTCCTTGTCCATTTATTTACCTCGACAGATTGAAAGGCGGATAAACAGTTTTTAGAAGTTTTTGTGATGTTTGTGTATATAATTTTTGTCGTATGTGTGTGTATATAATTTTGACATACGTATATGTGGTTCTTTTTGTCGTTTGGGTGCATATATTTTTTGTAGTTTGAATGTTTTTTTTTTTGTCGTGCGTGTGTATATATATATTTTGCAGATATTTAATTTGTGCTCAGTAAAATGGCCTTGGAAATTCGTGCACAGGTATTGGACCAGCCCTCAGAGGCACCATTTAAAAGTCCTGAATTTCAGCAGAGCGACCGTTTATCATTTTTTCCTATTCCATACTAGGTCTGCCCACCACCATCACCACCCCCACCATTACCACCACCACCACCACCATTACCACCATCACCACCCCCACCATTACCACCAACACCAACACCATTACCACCATCACCACCCCCACCATTACCACCACCACCAACACCATTACCACCATCACCACCCCCACCATTACCACCATTACCACCATCACCACCCCCACCATTACCACCAACACCAACACCATTACCACCATCACCACCCCCACCATTACTACCACCACCAACACCATTGTCACCATCACCACCCCCACCATTACCACCACCACAAACACCATTACCACCATCACCACCCCCACCATTACCACCACCACCACCACCATTACCACCATCACCACCCCCACCATTACCACCACCACCAACACCATTACCACCATCACCACCCCCACCATTACTACCACCACCACCATTACCACTATCACCACCCCCACCATTACCACCGTTACCACCATCACCACCCCACCATTACCACCACCACCAACACCATTACCACCATCACCACCCCCACCATTACCACCACCACCAACACCATTACCACCATCACCACCCCCACCATTACCACCACCACCAACACCATTACCACCATCACCACCCCCACCATTACCACCACCACCACCACCATTACCACAATCACCACCCTCACTATTACCACCACCACCACTGCCACCATTACCACCACCACCACCACCACCATTACCACCATCACCACCCCCACCATTACCACCACCACCACCATTACCACCATCAACACCCCCACCATTACCACCGCCACCACCATTACCATCACCACGACCACCACCACCACGACCACCACCACCACGACCACCACCACCACGACCACCACCACCACCACCCCCACCGTTACCACCACCACCACAACCATTACTACCACCACCACCACCATTACCACCACCATCATTACCACTGCCACTACCACCACCGCTACCACCACCACCACTACCACCACCACCACCACCTCTACCACACCACCACTACCACCACCACCACCACTACCACCATCACCACTACCACCACCACCACCACTACCACCACCATCACCACCACCACTACCACCACCACCACTACCACCACCACCACTACTACCACCACCACCGCCACCACTATCCCCACCACTACCACCATCACCACCACCACTGCCAACACCACCACCACCACCAACACCACCAACACCACCAACACCACCAACACCACCACCACCAACACCTGCACCACCACCACCACCACCACCAACACCACCACCACCAACACCACCACCAACACCACCACCAACACCAACACCAACACCACCACCAACACCACCACCAACACCACCACCAACACCTGCACCAATACCACCAACACCACCACCAACACCACCACCACCAACACCACCACCACCAACACCACCACCACCAACACCACAATCCAACACCACCACCAACATCACCACCAACACCACCACTAACACCACCACCAACACCACCACCACCAACACCACAATCCAACACCACCACCAACACCACCACCAACACCACCACCAACACCACCACCAACACCACCACCAGCTCCACCAACAACACCTGCACCAACACCACCAACACCACCAACACCACCACCACTACCACTACCTCCTCTTCCTCCACCTGGCGCTGCCACCGTCGTGAAGTAATTCGTTCCATGGTGTAGGTCTGGTGTCCGTGAAATAATCTCACATTTGTTTACCAGTTGACTGAACAGAGTCCAGGGTGTGTTCACCTGTGGTGGTGGTGGTGACATCTCTGCTTGTGCCAGGGTGTGGTGGTGGTGACATCTCTGCTTGTGTCAGGGTGTGGTGGTGGTGACATCTCTGCTTGTGTCAGGGTCTGTGGTGGTGGTGGTGGTGGTGGTGACATCTCTGCTTGTATCAGGGTGTGGTGGTGGTGACATCTCTGCTTGTATCAGGGTGTGGTGGTGGTGACATCTCTGTTTGTGTCCAGGTGTGGTGGTGGTGACATCTCTGTTTGTGTCCAGGTGTGGTGGGGGTGATTTCTTCGCTTGTGTTAGTGCCTTTGTTTAGGGTGGAACAATACTGCTTGTGTTATTGCTTGTACTGGTGGCTGAAGACAGCTCTATACTCGTGGTTTGAGGTAGTTCTGTTTATGTCTAAATGAAAGTTTTTTTCTTCTACTCGTTTGTGAGGAGAGAGAGAGAGAGAGAAAGATAGTACCAACCAGTGTTTGTCGTTCTTTGTGGTCACATTATCCCAGTTTGTCGTACACCGTGTTTTTTTTTTTTTCCACCGTTTTGAGGATGGAGAATGTCTATTATTTGCCGTTTTTTTCTGTGTCTATTTGTGGTTAATGAGTTTGTGGGAGTTGTCTCTTGTTTATTTTGCGTTCAGTGTTTACCTGAGGTATGTCTGTGTTTGTGGCGACGACCGCGCATTCTTGGCATCTTAAAATATGCAAAAGATAATGTTTGTTTCGTGGGGTGGGAAGTGTACCTGGCTGTCTCGTGAATAGAGCTCTTCTTGATATATCCTTGTTCGTATGAAGACTCTCCCTCTGTGTGGTTGAGCATTCATATCTAGGAAGGAGGGGGGGCCTGTGTGTACGTAGTGGCTTATGCCTGTGTGGAAGAAAACCTACAATTTCTGAATATCAGATATATACATCATCCTCTGATGGGTATATCATACTCTGATGCATGTGTTACACAGTGCTTGTGAGTGCAGTATGAGATTTTGTAGATGGCGCTGCAGGCACAAGCACCTGTAAGTACCACCATTGTAGTCTTGCATATAGAACTGATACTAGGTACTGGAAGAGGAGGGTGATACACACACAAACGTCTCTCTCTATCTCTCAGTGCATCCTGAGGGTTGATTTTAATCCTTATTTTAGATATTAAAGAATTCTTGACTAGTAAACAGGTTACATACAACTTAATGACCCTCGTATAACCGATAAGCTTTGAACCCCATTAACCAACCAATGGAGCAGTGGAGCTTCACTTCATGCACAAGTGAACTTCTCCCAGTGATTCCCTCGTTGATTCATTGCTTATCAGCGAGTTGCCACAGCTAAAGACTGACGTGAGCTTGTTCCTCGCCTGTTATATTAATAAGGCTAGGCGTACCTTACTGCTTGTAAGACATGGTAACTATATGTAATAACACCTATGTTCACTTTATTATTCTTCTGTAGGGGCATCAAAGAAGGCCGTGGTGCTGTGTTGCTACACACCCGTGGTGCTGTGTTGCTACACACCCGTGGTGCTGTGTGTTGCTACACACCCGTGGTGCTATGATTGTTGATACACTCCCGTGGTGCTGTGTGATGCTACACACCCGTGGTGCTGTGTGTTCCTACACATCCGTGGTGCTGTGTGTTGCTACACTCCCGTGGTGCTGTGTGTTGCTACACACCCGTGGTGCTGTGTTGCTACACACCCGTAGTGCTGTGTGATGCTACACACCCGTGGTGCTGTGTGTTCCTACACATCCGTGGTGCTGTGTGTTGCTACACTCCCGTGGTGCTGTGTGTTGCTACACACCCGTGGTGCTGTGAGTTTTGCTACACACCCGTGGTGCTGTGTCTTGCTACACACCCGTGGTGCTGTGAGTGTTGCTACACACCCGTGGTGCTGTGAGTGTTGCTACACACCCGTGGTGCTGTGAGTGTTGCTACACACCCGTGGTGCTATGAGTGTTGCTGCACACCCGTGGTGCTGTGTGTTGCTACACATCCGTGGTGCTGTGTTGCTACACACCCGTGGTGCTGTGTTGCTACACACCCGTGGTGCTGTGTTACTACACACCCGTGGTGCTGTGTTGCTACACACCCGTGGTACTGTGTTACTACACACCCGTGGTACTGTGTTACTACACACCCGTGGTGCTGTGTGTTGCTACACACCCGTGGTACTGTGTTACTACACACCCGTGGTGCTGTGTTGCTACACACCCGTGGTGCTGTTTTGCTACACGCCCGTGGTGCTGTGTTGCTACACACCCGTGGTGCTGTGTTGCTACACACCCGTGGTGCTGTGTTGCTACACACCCGTGGTGCTGTGTTGCTACACACCCGTGGTGCTGTGAGTGTTGCTACACACCCGTGGTGCTGTTTGTTGCTACACCAGTAGTGCTGTGAGTGTTGCTACACACCCGTGGTGCTGTGTGTTGCTACACACCAGTGGTGCTGTGAGTGTTGCTGCACACCCGTGGTGCTGTGTGTTGCTACACACCCGTGGTGCTGTGTGTTGCTATACACCCGTGGTGCTGTGTGTTGCTATACACCCGTGGTGCTGTGTGTTGCTACACACGTAGGCAGGTGATTTACCTATCATTCACGTTGCTGTATGACCCACACTGGTTTAGTGTAAGAGCACAGAGTGTTCAGACTACAGACATCGTCCTGTACTTAAAGGTTATCGTCACTCATTATATCAGTGGTATGCAAAACCCACAAGTTGATGAATGAGACACATATGCAACACCTGATGTATCTTTTATTGCAGATGTCTCATTTATCAAGTGACTTCGTTGTTCGTTCGTTGTTTACTAAGGTTTCACTAGTCTTCCAGGAACAAGTTCTCACGAAGTCTAGCCAGAGCTCTTAAACGTTTCTGCGCTATCATGTTGCGCGTATCGTTGTATTCCTGGTTTTGTGAAATTATAGCATGATGCGTATTATGGGAACGCCTCAGTGACAGTGATATAAAATATTGGTGGGGTGCCTAGCTGTATAATAATCCGAATTTCATATATATGATAATCGGTTGCAATATTTATATTTGCGATGCATACCAGTATAGTATAACCTATCCCAGGTAACTTTATACCGCTTGTATACACCGTATTTTTGTAAATACAATTTATTGTTAACTAGCGTAAATATACAACAGGGTAAATTTTGAGTGTGTGTGAGTGTGGTTGTGTGTGTGTGTGTCTGTGTGTCTGTGTGTCTGTGTGTGTGTCTGTGTGTCTGTGTGTCTGTGTGTGTGTCTGTGTGTGTGAATGTGGTTGTATGTGTGTGTGTGTGTGTGTGTGTGTGTGTGTTTGTGTGTGTGTGTGTGTGTGTGTGTGTGTGTGTGTGTGTGTGTGTGTATGTGAGTCTTTGTGTGTGTGTGTGTGATTGTACTCACCTAGTTGTACTCACCTAGTTGAGGTTGCAGGAGTCGAGTCCAAGCTAATGGCCCCGCCTCTTCACTGGTCGCTACTAGGTCACTCTCCCTGTACCAAGAGCTTCATCATACCTCTGCTTAAAGCTATGTATGGATCCTGCCTCCACTACTTCGCTTCCCAAACTATTCTTTGTCAATTACTCTCAGTATTTTGTATGTCGTTATCATGTCCCCCCTATCTCTCCTGTCCTCCAGTGTCGTCAGGTTGATTTCCCTTAACCTCTCCTCGTAGGACATACCTCTTAGCTCTGGGACTAGTCTTGTTGCAAACCTTTGCGCTTTCTCTAGTTTCTTTACGTGCTTGGCTAGGTGTGGGTTCCAAACTGGTGAAGCACACTCCAATATGGGCCTAACGTACACGGTGTACAGGGTCCTGAACGATTCCTTATTAAGATGTCGGAATGCTGTTCTGAGGTTTACTAGGCGCCTATATGCTGCAGCAGTTATTTGGTTGATGTGCGCTTCAGGAGATGTGCCTGGTGTTATACTCACCCCAAGATCTTTTTCCTTGAGTGAGGTTTGTAGTCTCTGGCCCCCTAGATTGTACTCCGTCTGCGGTCTTCTTTGCCCTTCCCCAGTCTTCATGACTTTGCACTTGGTGGGGTTGAACTCCAGGAGCCAATTGCTGGACCAGTCCAGCACTTGGTGGTGTGCCCCACCTCTCCGTCTTTCTGGAGCCCCTTCTGTCTCCTCTGTGAACACTTCTTTGAATCTCTTGTTGAGTTCCTCACATACTTCACGGTCAGTTCTTGTTGTCTCTCCTCCTTCCTTCCTTAGCCTGATTACCTGGTCCTTGACTGCTGTTTTCCTCCTGATGTGACTGTATAACAGTTTCGGGTCAGATTTGGCTTTCGCTGCTGTGTCGTTTTCATATTGTCGTTGGGCCTCCCTTCTTATCTGTGCATATTCGTTTCTGGGTCTACGATGCTCTCTTTATTCTCCTGGGTCCTTTGCCTTCTATATTTCTTCCATTCCCTAGCACACTTGGTTTTTGCCTCCCTGCACCTTTGGGTGAACCATGGGCTCATCCTGGCTTTTTCATTATTCCTGTTACCCTTGGAGTGATGGCTCGCCACACACTCCACCACCTGTGTTGGGTGGGAGAGATGGCTCGCCACACACTCAACCACGAGTGTTTGGTGGGAGTGATGGCTCGCCACACACTCCACCACCTGTGTTGGGTGGGAGTGATGGCTCCCCATACATTCCACCACCTGTGTTGGGTGGGAGTGATGGTTCCCCATACTTTCCACCACCTGTGTTGGGTGCGAGTGATGGTTCGCCACACACTCCACCTGTGTTGGGTGGAAGTGATGGCTCCCCACACATTCCACCACCTGTGTTGGGTGGGAGTGATGGCTCACCACACACTCCACCACCTATGTTGGGTGGGAGTGATGGCTCGCCATACACTACACCACCTATGTTGGGTGGGAGTGATGACTCGCCACACACTCCACCGCCTGTGTTGGGTGGGAGTGATGGCTCCCCACACACTCCACCACCTGTGTTGGGTGGGAGTGATGGCTCCCCACACACTCCACCACCTGTGTTGGGTGGGAGTGATGGCTCCCCACACACTCCACCACCTGTGTTGGGTGGGAGTGATGGCTCCCCACACACTCCACCACCTGTGTTGGGTGGGAGTGACGGCTCGCCACACACTCCACCACCTGTGTTGGGTGGGAGTGACGGCTCCCCACACACTCCACCACCTGTGTTGGGTGGGAGTGACGGCTCGCCACACACTCCACCACCTGTGTTGGGTGGGAGTGACGGCTCGCCACTCCACCACCTGTGTTGGGTGGGAGTGATGGCTCCCCACACACTCCACCACCTGTGTTGGGTGGGAGTGACGGCTCGCCACACACTCCACCACCTGTGTTGGGTGGGAGTGACGGCTCGCCACACACTCCACCACCTGTGTTGGGTGGGAGTGACGGCTCGCCACACACTCCACCACCTGTGTTGGGTGGGAGTGACGGCTCGCCGCTCCACCACCTGTGTTGGGTGGGAGTGATGGCTCCCCACACACTCCACCACCTGTGTTGGGTGGGAGTGACGGCTCGCCACACACTCCACCACCTGTGTTGGGTGGGAGTGACGGCTCGCCACACACTCCACCACCTGTGTTGGGTGGGAGTGACGGCTCGCCACACACTCCACCACCTGTGTTGGGTGGGAGTGACGGCTCGCCACACACTCCACCACCTGTGTTGGGTGGGAGTGATGGCTCCCCACACACTCCACCACCTATGTTGGGTGGGAGTGACGGCTCGCCACACACTCCACCACCTGTGTTGGGTGGGAGTGATGGCTCCCCACACACTCCACCACCTATGTTGGGTGGGAGTGACGGCTTGCCACACACTCCACCACCTGTGTTGGGTGGGAGTGATGGCTCCCCACACACTCCACCACCTATGTTGGGTGGGAGTGACGGCTCGCCACTCCACCACCTGTGTAGGTGGGAGTGACGGCTCGCCACTCCACCACCTGTGTTGGGTGGGAGTGACGGCTCGCCACTCCACCACCTGTGTAGGTGGGAGTGACGGCTCGCCACACACTCCACCACCTGTGTTGGGTGGGAGTGACGGCTCGCCACACACTCCACCACCTGTGTTGGGTGGGAGTGACGGCTCGCCACTCCACCACCTGTGTAGGTGGGAGTGACGGCTCGCCACACACTCCACCACCTGTGTAGGTGGGAGTGACGGCTCGCCACTCCACCACCTGTGTTGGGTGGGAGTGACGGCTCGCCACACACTCCACCACCTGTGTTGGGTGGGAGTGACGGCTCGCCACTCCACCACCTGTGTTGGGTGGGAGTGATGGCTCGCCACACACTCCACCACCTGTGTTGGGTGGGAGTGATGGCTCGCCACACACTCCACCACCTGTGTTGGGTGGGAGTGATGGCTCGCCATACACTCCACCACCTATGTTGGGTGGGAGTGATGGCTCCCCACACACTCCACCACCTGTGTTGGGTGGGAGTGATGGCTCGCCACACACTCCACCACCTGTGTTGGGTGGGAGTGACGGCTCGCCACTCCACCACCTGTGTTGGGTGGGAGTGATGGCTCGCCACACACTCCACCACCTGTGTTGGGTGGGAGTGATGGCTCGCCACACACTCCACCACCTGTGTTGGGTGGGAGTGATGGCTCGCCATACACTCCACCACCTATGTTGGGTGGGAGTGATGGCTCCCCACACACTCCACCACCTGTGTTGGGTGGGAGTGATGGCTCGCCACACACTCCACCACCTGTGTTGGGTGGGAGTGATGGCTCGCCATACACTCCACCACCTATGTTGGGTGGGAGTGATGGCTCCCCACACACTCCACCACCTGTGTTGGGTGGGAGTGATGGCTCGCCACACACTCCACCACCTGTGTTGGGTGGGAGTGATGGCTCCCCACACACTCCACCACCTATGTTGGGTGGGAGTGACGGCTTGCCACACACTCCACCACCTGTGTTGGGTGGGAGTGATGGCTCCCCACACACTCCACCACCTATGTTGGGTGGGAGTGACGGCTCGCCACTCCACCACCTGTGTAGGTGGGAGTGACGGCTCGCCACTCCACCACCGGTGGTGGGTCGGAGTGACGGCTCGCCACTCCACCGCCGGTGTAGGTGGGAGTGACGGCTCGCCACACACTCCACCACCTGTGTTGGGTGGGAGTGCCGGCTCGCCACACACTCCACCACCTGTGTTGGGTGGGAGTGACGGCTCGCCACTCCACCACCTGTGTAGGTCGGCTCGCCACTCCACCACCTGTGTAGGTGAGTGACGTCCACCACCTGTGTTGGGTGGGAGTGACGGCTCGCCACACACTCCACCACCTGTGTAGGGTGGGAGTGACGGCTCGCCACTCCACCACCTGTGTTGGGTGGGAGTGATGGCTCGCCACACACTCCACCACCTGTGTTGGGTGGGAGTGATGGCTCGCCACTCCACCACCTGTGTTGGGTGGGAGTGATGGCTCGCCAAACACTCCACCACCTATGTTGGGTGGGAGTGATGGCTCGCCACACACTCCACCACCTGTGTTGGGTGGGAGTGATGGCTCGCCATACACTCCACCACCTATGACGGCTTCCACCACCTGTGGGGTGGGAGTGATGGCTCGCCACACACTCCACCACCTGTGTTGGGTGGGAGTGATGGCTCGCCACACACTCCACCACCTGTGTTGGGTGGGAGTGACGGCTCGCCATACACTACACCTCCCCACACACTCTGTGTTGGGTGGGAGTGATGGCTCGCCACACACTCCACCACCTGTGTTGGGTGAGAGTCGATACACTCCACCACCTATGTTGCTCCCCACACACTCCACCACCTGTGTTGGGTGGGAGTGATGGCTCACACACTCCACCACCTGTGTTGGGTGGGAGTGATGGCACGCCATACACTCCACCACCTGTGTTGGGTGGGAGTGATGGCTCCCCACACACTCCACCACCTGTGTTGGGTGGGAGTGATGGCTGGCCACTCCACCACCTGTGTTGGGTGGGAGTGACGGCTCGCCACTGCACCACCTGTGTTGGGTGGGAGTGATGGCTCGCCACACACTCCACCACCTGTGTTGGGTGGGAGTGACGGCTCGCCACTCCACCACCTGTGTTGGGTGGGAGTGACGGCTCGCCACTCCACCACCTGTGTTGGGTGGGAGTGACAGCTGGCCACTCCACCACCTGCCAGTCCTCGCTCCAACACTGTTGTCTCAACTCACAATATATCTCGCCGCCGTCCGACTCTTTTCAGAAAATTTAAGTTTTTCCCAATAAATTTAAAAATTTTTTTTGGTTGAGAACATTAACTTGGAGGTCTTTTCAGTCACTGGGACGTGGGGGGCGTCGACCCCTGGAACGACCTCCAGGTAGGTAAATTTTAAGGTATTTTGAAATTATAGTATTCTTATTACAAATTAATTTTCTTTAATTTACAAACTGTTTTATAATTGTATTTTTATTTACATATTTAATATTTTTTTTTTTTTTTTTTTTTTTTTTTTTTTTTTTTTTTTTTTTTTTTTTTTTTTTGCATTTTAACATTTTGAACTGAATTTCTTTGGTGACCTAAATATATTGAGCCTTAAGCACCATAATACGAAACTGATTGAAAAAATTGGGCAGTAGTCAACTATCCCCATATATGAAAGTTATGAGCCCTGGTCTGGTCACACTGCCCTTCCGTGCTAGGGCTCGTGACCAATGTGAGATGGCTACAGTGGAAGCAAGGCGAAAAGTTATTCTCAACTGGCAACACTGTGGGAGGAAAGTTAGTCCCCGTTGGTAACACTGTGGGCGGAAAGTTAATTCTCGTTGGCAACACTTTAGGGCGTATATTTAATCCCAGCTGGTATTACTGCTGGAGAGCAAAGTTAGTGACAGCGTAATAGCGGACGACATAGTGAAGCTAAGCGTTGAAAACCCTTAGATTAGTTCCCGTCCTTACTGCACCTCGGTAGCTGGAAATTTGGTTAGAATCATAACCCTAATTTTTTTAAGGGGTGGACTGGTAAGCCAGCGGAAGACCTCGGTCAAATGACCAAAAGCTCGGGCTGGGGGGGGTTATCATATGACTAAGACTCACGTCAAGAAGCACTTGTTCTCTTTCCTGACAAACCTAGTACCTACCTACCTACCTATGTAGCTGCAACTGGGAAAAGTGAAGGACAGAAATGAGAGAAGTGAGAGAAGAGGTGAGGATTCCCTAGAATTTAAGATTTATTTCAGAGGTCCTCAAACTCTTCAACTCATAAGAACATAAGAACGAAGTAACACTGCAGAAGGCCTACTGGCCCATGCGAGGCAGGTCCACTTCATGAAGTTTCAGATTGTTCATCGAACCCCAAACATTTATTATATGAAAATAATTTAATAAATAGTGCTCTAATAGTACAACGAATAATAACATTAATAATAATAATGAATTCATAAAAAATAGGTAATATTTCAATTATGGTAAATATAAGATTTAATGTGCCACTTTTTTACTGAAACTCTTGATATCATTAACACTTACTGACCCCCTTTTGACCCCCAGCCATTTATGGACCCCCTATTTTGACCCCCAGCCATTTATGGACCTCCCATTTTGACGCTCAGCCATTTATGGATCCCCCATTTTGACCCTCAGCCATTTATGGACCCCCATTTTGACTCCCAGCCATTTATGAACTCCCCATTTTGACCCCCCGCCATTTTTGAACTCCCCATTTTGACCACCAGCCATTTATGGACCCCCCATTTTGACCCCCAGCCATTTATGAACTCCCCATTTTGACCCCCAGCCATTTATGAACTCCCCATTTTGACCACCAGCCATTTATGGTCCCCCCATTTTGACCCTCAGCCATTTATGGAACCCCCATTTTGACCCCCAGCCATTTATGGACCCCCCATTTTGACCCTCAGCCATTTATGGAACCCCCATTTTGACCCCCAGCCATTTATGGACCCCCCATTTTGACGCTCAGCCATTTATGGACCCCCCATTTTGACCCCCAGCCATTTATAGACCCCCTTTCGATAGTTCCATCAAACTTAGGGGTCGATACTGACCACTCTGGGAAAACTCTGTGAAAATTGGGACTAAACGAAGCGGGATTGTGAGTTATTACCGTCATTGATCATAAGCTTCCTTATGAGTGTGAAAATTCTAAAGACTGTGTTGTGTGTTCAAAATCATTGCTGAGACTTTAATTAATTTTTTTTTTAGTGGTAAGGAGGCAAAAGTAATTTTTTTTTTAATTGTAGACTCTGGTGGGGAAGTTTGGTTAGTGGGTTTCTTTTCTAAGTAATAATTTTAAACTTATATTACATTGATTTAATGTTCCCCTTCTTGGCTAAAAATATAATATAAGATCTGTCAACATAATAATTGTAATAAGAGATCTGTCAGCATGATAACTGTAATAAGAGATCTGTCAGCATGATAACTGTAATAAGAGATTTGTCAGCATGATGAATGTTTAAAAAATGTTGCTTCCTGTATACAATTAATAATAATAAGATTTTTTTCGGTTTTTCCCTTAAAATATTTTTTGAGAGAGAAAGTTGCATGTAAACTATGATTAATATATATGTACTTCTACACGGAAAACGTCGGTTCCTTTATTCGTACGAATATTGTAGTTAAAAAAATTCAGTGAGTCAGAAAACACCTCTAGTAATATTTAATGTTAAAGTTGATGGTTGTTTTCCAGATGAAGCTACGTAGTTCCTTCAGTATTATGGTGAGAAAGTGTCTTTGGAAAGTGAACCTTAAGATAATACACTAAGTTAAATGGGGAAACTCATGATGTTTCTGTCCATCCTGGATCACTGTCAAGTCCCAAGTCGTAACTGATAATGATCCAGGGTGGACCGAAACGTCGTCATGAGGTTTGTGCCCCAAGTGCGTGTTTTTAGTGACGTTCCACCTGCGGAACTGTGACATGTAATTCTTTACTTAATACTATCTTTATTCCTATTTGTTTTTTGGCAGTAAGTGTTGCAATATAATGTCTCTTTTCTTTGGCCTTTACTCTTAATAATTAGATTTTAAATTATGTAGTTTGCTGTAAATTGGGAAAAATGTTGATGGCTTGCTTATTGCATCGGCTTAAAAGTTCATTTTGGTCTGTTATTTTGCAGTCGTAATTATTTTTTCCTCCGCTTAATTTTTAAGTCAATTATTGAAAAAAAGTGTTCACTTGTCTGCGTTTTTTTTTTTAATTATCATTATGTATGATATTATTGAAAGGTGTAGAGCATTTTTTATGAAAGAGTAATCTTTAAAAATAAGGATTAAAGTAAACTTTCGGTGTATGTTCACCTCTTGGTGTAAATAACTTTGACGTCATAGTAGGGTGGGTAATTGTGAGGGAAAAACCCTTAAAAAGTTGGGGTTATGGTTGTTGAGACTCGCAGGAACCATTAGCACGTTACCACCCGCACTACCATCTAGCGGGCGGAGGCTAAACTTCAGTTCCTCGGGTCTGATTTGCTTTTATTTCTACTCCTGGTAGTATTAACCTTGCCTGTTGTGGGTTGAAGTTTGGAGAAGCACTTCACCTCCACTTTTCTCCTGATCAGGGAAGGTGATACTGATTTACCTGGTTACCAGTAATGACATTGGAGTAGAATACCAGCCTTTGTCTTTCTTCAATGTTATACTTATTTAACCCTTATGTAACCAGTGTTGTTTTCTTTATTATCAGCTCTGCTACTGGCCTGGTCAACCAGGGTAGACGCTAGTTAATTGGAGTAAGTTCCCTGTCTACAAGACGTAGTAGGACATTACGACTCCTCACCTCTGAAATCTGAATTGTGTTACTACGACCAAGTAGTGACAGGAATTCCAGAACATGGGATGAACACCGCCACCCAGGATAACCAACACCATTTCTTCTACAACACCATCAGAAGACCATCCTGGGGATAAGATACTCCTGTCTCAACATGCTACTGGAACCACAGCTGCCAATTTTTATTTTTTTTATTTTTAATTAAAATCCTAAGAAACTAATCTTCGCTATTATTCCTCAAGTCATTCATTCATTTATTTTTTCATTCTTTTGCTCAGGCGAAAGACGTTTCCCTGACAGTAACAGTTCAAAGCCTATGGACTACATAAGTGTATTAAGACTGCCTGTAACCTACTAACCACCAGCCAGGAAAACTTTAATCAATGCTGAGATTGCAAAATTGTGGTATAGTCAAATAAATTATTGTCAGTTTTATTGTTCTGATTAGAAGAAAAAACTGATGAACAGAGGCATGCAGTTGGGATGCAGGAGCTTTATGACGTGAGAAGCACCGTGTAAGCTTGCTTGCCTTTTATGACTCCAAGACAGACTCGGTAGGGTTTGTGTGTACCTGAACCCACCAAGAACTCATTGGTGTCTGTACATGTCTGGACCCACCAAGGACTCATTGGTGTCTGTACGTACCTGGACCCACAAAGGACTCATTGGTGTCTGTACGTACCTGGACCCACCAAGGACTCATTGGTGTCTGTACGTACCTGGACCCACCAAGGACTCATTGGTGTCTGTACGTACCTGGACCCACAAAGGACTCATTGGTGTCTGTACGTACCTGGACCCACCAAGGACTCATTGGTGTCTGTACGTACCTGGACCCACCAAGGACTCATTGGTGTCTGTACGTACCTGAACCCACCAAGGACTCATTGGTGTCTGTACGTACCTGAACCCACCAAGGACTCATTGGTGTCTGTACGTACCTGAACCCACCAAGGACTCATTGGTGTCTGTACGTACCTGGACCCACCAAGGACTCATTGGTGTCTGTACGTACCTGAACCCACCAAGGACTCATTGGTGTCTGTACGTACCTGGACCCACCAAGGACTCATTGGTGTCTGTACGTACCTGGACCCACCAAGGACTCATTGGTGTCTGTACGTACCTGGACCCACCAAGGACTCATTGGTGTCTGTACGTACCTGGACCCACCAAGGACTCATTGGTGTCTGTACGTACCTGGACCCACCAAGGACTCATTGGTGTCTGTACGTACCTGGACCCACTAATCTGAGCCCCGGCTGTTAGGAGCAGGAGAGGAAGGTCAGTGGTTGTCTGGGTGTTCTAAGAGTCTTCCTGGTTGTACTGAAATTAACTGTTGAGATTGAATAGAGAGAATGATAAAGACACTAGAAATAGTGTTGGAGCGGTATCATAATATTAATGGTATTCAATACCGACAAGTGGATGAGTGAGACATACGTGCATCAGATTGGTATCCTCACTGATGAGACGTTTCGCCCTCTCAACAGGCTTCTTCAGTCTAAATATACGAAAGACAACGGAGGTACTTCTGTCTGCTCTATATTTTGACTGACCAATCCTGCTGAGCGAGCGAAACATCTCGTCAGAGAAAATAAACCACTGAAAAACAATATTTCTCAAACTTTGTAAGTTTTGAAAAAAAAAGTTATGGGAGGCAATGACCCTTGTAGGTTTAGTGCTTCTTTTTAATTATAATAATATGGAAGGCAATTCGACATGTAAAAAACCGAGAAGTTAGGTGTGTGTGTCTGTACTCGCCTAGTTGTGGTTGCAGGAGTCGATTCACAGCTCCTGGCCCCGCCTCTTCACTGGTCGCTACTAAGTCATTCACTCCCTGCTCCGTGAGGTTTATCCTGCCTCCACCACCTCACTTTCCAGATTATTCCACTTCCTGACAACTCTGTGACTAAAGAAATACTTCCTAACATCTTTGTGACTCATATGAGTCTTCATCTTCCAGTTGTGATCCCTTGTTGCTGTGTTCCATCTCTGAAACATCTCTGTCCACCTTGTAGACTCCTCTCGGTATTTTATATGTTGTTATCATGTCCCCTTTTCCTTGTTCCTCCTGTCCTCCAGTGTCGTCAGGGCAATTTCACTTAACCTCTCTTCGTAGGACGTTGTGTGTGTGTGTGTGTGTGTGTGTGTGTGTGTGTGTGTGTGTGTGTGTGAAGATAATGTTATGTCACTTTAAGATACAAATTGCAACCAGTACAATAACAATCTTCTTTCTGTTCAAGGACTGATAATGGTGACGTTTCCAGCAGGAAGGATTATTCCAAGAGTTCAGAAAAATTGTAGATTTTTCCCTACGCTCTGTTGTTTTTCATTCCCTCACATATCTGCATTTCACTTTCTTCAGGTTAATTTATTGAATATAAAGTCTTTGATTCTTTCTGTATGAGACAGATGTTGTATAGGTTGTATGAAGAGTTTTGTGTATTTAGAAGTGTGTCTAAGTAGAGTGTAAGAAAAAAAATCATACACTATGAAGGTAGAATATTACTCCTAGCTGGCAACACTGCGATGGAAAAATGTTACTCCCAGCTGGCAACACTTTGATGCAAAATGTTACTCCCAGCTGGCAACACTGTAATGCAAAAAGTTACTCCCAGCTGGCAACACTGTAATGCAAAATGTTAGTTCCAGCTGGAAACACTGTGATGCACAAAGTTGCTCTCAGCTGGCAACACTGTGACGCACAATGTTACTCCCAGCTGGCAACACTGTGACGCACAAAGTTGCTCTCAGCTGGAAACGCTGTGACGCACAATGTTCCTCCCACCTGGCAACACCGTGACGTACAATGTTCCTCCCACCTGGCAACACCGTGACGTACAATGTTCCTCCCACCTGGCAATACCGTGACGCACAATGTTCCTCCCACCTGGCAACACCGTGACGCACAATGTTCCTCCCACCTGGCAACACCGTGACGCACAATGTTCCTCCCACCTGGCAACACCGTGACGCACAATGTTCCTCCCACCTGGCAACACCGTGACGCACAATGTTCCTCCCACCTGGCAACACCGTGACGCACAATGTTCCTCCCACCTGGCAACACCGTGACGCACAATGTTCCTCCCACCTGGCAATACCGTGACGCACAATGTTCCTCCCACCTGGCAATACCGTGACGCACAATGTTCCTCCCACCTGGCAATACCGTGACGCACAATGTTCCTCCCACCTGGCAATACCGTGACGCACAATGTTCCTCCCACCTGGCAACACCGTGACGCACAATGTTCCTCCCACCTGGCAATACCGTGACGCACAATGTTCCTCCCACCTGGCAATACCGTGACGCACAATGTTCCTCCCACCTGGCAATACCGTGACGCACAATGTTCCTCCCACCTGGCAACACCGTGACGCACAATGTTCCTCCCACCTGGCAATACCGTGACGCACAATGTTCCTCCCACCTGGCAATACCGTGACGCACAATGTTCCTCCCACCTGGCAACACTGGAGTGGGAGATTTAATATTGGTGTTGGTTTGTTGTCACTCATGTTTATAGATTTTTTTTAATGGACGCAATATTTTTGTGCTGGATTTTTAAGTGCAACAGAGGGCAATAGAGGAGTCAGGGGGCTGGGGAGGGCAATAGAGGAGTCAGGGGGGCTGGGGAGGGCAATAGAGGAGTCAGGGGGGCTGGGGAGGGCAATAGAGGAGGCAGGGGGCTGGGGAGGGCAGACGAGGCAGGGGGCTGGGGGAGGACAATAGACTAGGCATGAGGCTGGGGTGGGCAGTAGACTAGCCAGAAGGCTGGGGAGGGCAATAGAAGAGGCAGGGGGCTGGGGTGGGCAATAGAGGAGGCAGGGGACAGGGGTGTGCAATAGAGGAGTCAGGGGGCTGGGGTGGGCAATAGAGGAGGTAGTGGGCTGGGGTGGACAATAGAGGAGGCAGGGGGATGGGGTGGGCAACAGACGAGGCAGGGGGCAGGGGTGGGCAATAGAGGAGGCAGAAGGCTGGGGAGGGCAATAAACAATGCAGGGGGCTGGGGTGGGCAGTAGAAGAGGCAGTGGGGCTGGGGTGGGCAGTAGACGAGACAAGGGGCTGGGGTGGGCAATAGAAGAGGCAGGAGGCTGGAGTGGGCAGTAAACGAGGCAGAAGGCTGGGGAGGGCAATAAACAAGGCAGGAGGCTGGGGTGGGCAGTAGAAGAGGCAGTGGGCTGGGGTGGGCAGTAGACGAGACAAGGGGCTGGGGAGGGCAATAGAAGAGGCAGGGGGCTGGAGTGGACAGTAGACGAGGCAGAAGGCTGGGGAGGGCAATAAACGAGGCAGGGCGCTGGGGTGGGCAATAGAAGAGGCAGGGGGCCGGGGTGGGAAACAGACGAGGCAGGGGACTTGGGAGGGCAATAGACGACGCAGGGGATTCGTGTGGGCAATAGATGAGGCAGGAAGCTGGGATGTGCAATAAACGAGGCAGGGGGCTGGAGTGGACAATAGACGAGGCAGAAGGCTGGGGAGGGCAATAGTGGAGGCAGGGGTATAGGGTGGGCAATAGAAGAGACTGGGGTGACCAATAGAGGAGGCAGGGGGATGGGGTGGGTAATAGAGGAAGCAGGGGACTGGGATGGGCAATGGAGGAGGCAGGGGGCTGGGGTGAGTAATAGAGGAGGAAGGGGGCTGGGGTGTTCAATAGACAAGGCAGTGGGCTTGGGTGGACAATAGAGGAGGCAGGGGGGCTGGGGTGGGAAATAGAGGAGGCAGGAGGCTGGGGTGGGCAACAGACGAGGCAGGGGACTGGGGTGGGCAATAGAGGAAGCAGGGGGCTGTGGTGGGCAATAGAGGAAGCAGGGGACCGGGATGGGCGGGGTGGGCAACAGACGAGGCGGGGGACTGAGAGAGCAATAGACGAGGCAGGGGCTGGGGTGGGCAATAGACGAGGCAGGAAGCTGGGGTGGGCAACAGTGGAGGCAGGGTGATAGGGTGGGCAATAGAGGAGGCTGGGGTGGCCAATAGAGGAGGCAGGGGGTTGGGGTGGGCAATAGAGGAAGCAGGGGACTGGGATGGGCAATGGAGGAGGCAGGGGACTGGGGTGAGCAATAGAGGAGGCTGGGGTGGGCAATAGAGGAGGCAGGGGGATGGGGTGGGTAACAAACGAGGCAGGGGATTGGAGAGGGCAATAGAAGAGGCAGGGGGCTGGGATTGACAATAAAGAAGACTGGGAGCTGGTGTGGGCAATAGAGGAGGCAGAGGGCTGGGGTGATCAATAGACGAGGCAGGGGGCTGGGATAGGCAATAGGCGAGGCAGGGGGCTGGGGTAGGCAATAGACTAGGCATGAGGCTGAGGTGAGCAGTAGAGGAGGCAGAAGGCTGGGGAGGGCAATAGACGAAGCAGGGGGCTGGGGTGGGCAATAGAAGAGGCAGTGGGTTGGGGTGGGCAATAGAAGAGGCAGTGGGCTGGGGTGGGCAGTAGACGAGACAGGGGGCTGGGGAGGACAAAAGAGGAGGCAGGGGGCTGGAGTGGGCAGTAGACGATGCAGAAGGTTGGGAGGCAATAAACAAGTCAGGGGGCTGGGGTGAGCAACAGAAGAGGCAGGGGGCCGGGGTGGGAAATAGACGAGGCAGGGGACTTGGGAGGGCCATAGACGACGCAGGGGGTTGGTGTCGGCAATAGTCGAGGCTGGGGAGGGCAATAGACGAGGCAAGGAGCTGATAGGCAGCAGACAACTCAGGGGCTGTGATGGGCAGTGGATGAGGCAGATGGCTGTGGTGGGCAATGGACGATTCAGGGGGCTGGGGTGGGCAAGAGACGAGAAAGGATCTTGGAAGGGCAGCAGAAACAGTCAGGGATTGAGAGGGTACTAGATAATGCAAGAGCTGTGAAGGGCAATAGACAACGCAGGGGCTGGGGTGGCCAATAGCTAATTACCCATCTGTGTCTGAGGACACAGGTGGGGTAATGTTAATTCCCTTAGAGTGGGTCAGCATAACAGCGAAGGCTGACTAGCGCACACAGGCCAAACTCAGCAATCTGGTCAAGTGTATGACCGACCTGGCTGTCTGTATTGTGACAAGGTGATGTTACCTTTTCGTCACCTATCAGGCAAAGGAAGTCAGGTGACTGCCTCATGCGAAGGGAACCAGGTAACTACCTCAGAGAAAGAGAACCAGGTGACTACCTCAGGGGAAGAAAGCCACATGACTACCTCAGGGGAAGGAAGCCAGGGACTACCTCAGGGGAAGGAAGTCAGATGACTACCTCAGGGGAAGGAAGCCAGGTGACTACCTCAGGAGAAGGAAGCCAGGTGACTACCTCAGGGGAAGGAAGCCAGGTGACTACCTCAGGAGAAGGAAGCCAGGTGACTACCTCAGCAGAAGGGAGTCAGATGAATACCTCAGGGGAAGGGAGCCAGGAGACTACCTCAGGGAAATGGAGCCAAGTGACTACCTCAGGGGAAGGAAGCCAGGTGACTACCTCAGGGGAAGAGAGGCAGGTGACTACCCCAGGGAAAGGGAGCCAGGTGACTACCTCAGAGGAAGGGAGCAGGTGACTTCCTCAGGAGAAGGAAGCCAGGTAGGAGAAGGGAACCAGATGAGTACCTCAGGAGAAGGAAGCCAGGTGACTACCTCAGGGGTAGGGAGCCACGAGACTACCTCCGGGTAAGGCTGAAAGAAAAAGAAAGAATTTCCAGTGGATTAGATTTAGATATTGACGCCAAAGTGCCTCTAGTTTATTTTGTAAGCCACATCCATCCTGTGGAGGATAGGGCAAGAGAGAGCGCGTGGATACACGAGAGACCTAGGGACTTGTATGTGTGGTTCAAATGAGTCTCCACGGCAATCGTGTTTCTTTTACCAATTATGGCCATCCTGCCTTCGTCACCACCTGCCCGTGGGCATTCTGCCCTCGTCTTCATCTGCCTGTTGGCATCCTGCCCTCGTCTTCATCTGCCCGTCGGCAAGCAAAGGGCATAATCTTCCTCACAGACACACACTCAAACTATAATTCAAGACAGTAACAGAAAATATTACTGTCTTGAATTATATTTCTGTAAGCATTTTCGAAGTTATCTTCCATTCATATTACCATATTACAGAATGGTTATAAATGCACTGGAAAACGTACAGAGGAGGATGACAAAGTTGATCCCATGGATCAGAAATCTTCCCTATGAGGATAGACTGAGGACCCTGAATCTGCACTCTCTCGAAAGGCGTAGAATTACGGGGGATATGATTTAGGTGTATAACTGGAAAACAGGAATAAATATAGGGGAAGTAAATAGCGTGCTGAAAATATCCAGCCAAGACAGGACTCGCAGCAATGGTTTCAAGTTGGAAAAATTCAGATTCAGGAAGGATATAGGAAAGCTCTGGTTTGGTAATAGAGTTGTGGATGAGTGGAACAAACTCCCGAGTACCATCATAAAAGCTAAGATGTTGTGTAGTTTTAAAAATAGGTTAGATAAATACATGAGTATGAGTTCGACCTGACTAGCTTGGGCTACCAGGTCTGGTGCCGTGCTCCTTCCTTAAGTGGAAGTGGCCTGACTAGGTGGTCATTGTTCTAGCACGGGGGTGGCATGGACCTGCTTCGCATGGGCAAGTAGGCCTGTTGCAATGTTCCTTCTTTCGTATGTTCTTATGTTCTTATATTATTTTTACGAGGGAGAGGGGGAATTAACTGTAGAATTTCTCTCTCTCTCTCTCTCTCTCTCTCTCTCTCTCTCTCTCTCTCTCTCTCTCTCTCTCTCTCTCTCTCTCTCTCTCTCTCTCTCTCTCTCTCTCTCTCTCTCTCTCTCTCTCTCTCTCTCTCTCTCTCTCTCTCTCTCTCTTCACGGTATACAATTTCCCGTTAGTGTCCAGCCGTTTCAATTTCATACTTTTATTGAACGTGTTGGGCTCGAGTGTCGCAAATTTTTTACGAGTTTTTCACTTTTTGGGCAAAAATTTGCTTTGACGAAACATTTCGCGTCTACTTTTCTCTCTCTCTCTCTCTCTCTCTCTCTCTCTCTCTCTCTCTCTCTCTCTCTCTCTCTCTCTCTCTCTCTCTCTCTCTCTCTCTCTCTCTCTCTCTCTCTGTCTCTCTCTCTCTCTCTCTCTCTCTCTCTCTCTCTCTCTCTCTCTCTCTCTCTCTCTCTCTCTCTCTCTCTCTCTCTCTCTCTCTACTTCTCCTGATTATCTCTTATACACTTCTCTCAGTAGTTGAGCTCCAGTTGTTACGAATGATAGGAGGAATTAAGGGTGCAGTTTTAAAGGGCTCTTTTTGGGGGCTGGTGAAGGACTCTTGAGCCGAAGAACTAGAGCTACCTTGCCCTTTCCTTGGATCATCCCTGATGGCTTCTCATTCCTCAGCCGCTGCCTGGGCCTTCCTCAAGGTTATATTAATAAAAACAATAATAATAATAATAATAATAATAATAATAATAATAATAATAATAATAATAATAAACGTACGAAATATTTTTCGAATAACCTTATGGATGAGGTGGTGGATGTGGGAGGTGGTGTGAAGTGGAAGCAGGTTGGGAGGAAAAAAAGGGGAGGGGGAGGAGGAGGGGAGGAAAAATGGGGAGGGGGGAAAGAAGAGGAGGAGGATTAAAGTTACTGAAGGAAAAAATACATTATCGTTAATAATGGGTTTAGTCTTTTTTTTTCCTGTTCCTTCTCATTCGCATTTTTAGCTAAGGTAATTTGTGCTCCCTCTCTCCCTCTCTCCTCTCTCCCTCTCTCCCTCTCTCCCTATTTTTTCTTTCATTTCTCCCTTTCATATTGTTTTTAAATCTCACGCGGTCTTTTTACGCCAGTGGTAGAGTCAGGATATTTTATTACCCAGGATGTCATTTCTCTTTGTCATTGCACGGAATGTCATTTCCTAGGATGTCATTTTCCAGAATATTTTCCAGGATGTCATTGTCTAGTATGTCATTTTCCAGGATATTTTCCAGGATGTCATTTTCCAGGATATTTTCCAAGATGTCATTTCCTAGTATGTCATTTTCCAGGATATTTTCCAGGATGTCATTTTCTAGAATGTCGGTTTCCAGGATGTCATATCCAAGGATGTTGCATCTCAGGACGACATCCTGAAATGCTATTTCCTCTTTTTACTGCCCAGGATGTCACTGAACTTCAAGGCCTGACATCATCCTCAGAGAGAGATTCATCTCAGTCCAAAGATACTGGAAGCTGCGTACTACAGGAGCGAAGAAATCTTAACTCAAGGAGTCGTGGTTTAATACCGGGGCTTAACACATACTCAAAATTATCTCTGATAAAGGATAAAATTTTGGTGAAAGGGTCGTGTCTGAAGCACACACACACACACACGCACGCACACACACGCACACACACACACACACACACACACACACACACACACACACACACACACACACACACACACACACACACACACACACACACACACACACACACACAGACGCACACCACACACTGTACTGATAGTTACAAGTCCCACCTGCGGCTATTCTTGTAAAAGAAAAAACTGAAGTTTTCATCTCGATTTACACTCTCAGATCCACAGAAATGAGGACATTTCAAAGTTTCTGGTAACATGCAGAGGACTGCCGGAGGCCTGGGAGATCGTATGACGGAGCTCCTCGCGTCTGCCTGGGAGATCGTATGACGGAGCTCCTCGTGTCTGCCTGGGAGATCGTATGTATGATTGAGCTCCTCACGTCCGCAGGAGTCGTGACAGGGAATACACAAGACTGCTCAAGACCCTCTGGCTCTGTGATGTGAAAAGATGAAGAGAGAGACGTTTCTGAAGAGACAACGCGTACTTGTTCGTTGAGGAAGCCGCTGGCGGGCCAGCTACAGGCACAAGCACTCACCAGGCAACCAGCTGAGATCCCCACCTTCCTCCTTCCCTCCCAAGTTATCCAACTGAGAATCCATTACCCAGGATAACCACCTGAGATTCTAGCTTTTCTTCTTTCTCCGGAATCTAAGTGTCTCTCCCACCTGTTTTATCAACCTTTACTGCTTCCGTTGCAATCTTTCAAAATTCTAAAAGAGGCTTACAAAGAGGAATTATTTTTGTTTTACATTAAATGTATCCTGCTTGGTAAGGGTTTTGTTACCAGATTTACTGAGGGCAGATGTTGTATCAGGTGTTGTAACAGGTGTTCTCTTCCTCAGGTAGGAGCTGTGGGGCAGGTATGCAGTATTCTTTCACAGGTAAGAACTATGAGACAAGTGTATCTTATTCTCCCAAAGGATCTTACAGTATGGTTATTGCAATATTTTTGGATTTACGTCCTATTAAGGTAAAAAAAGGTTACAGCTCTCACATTCAGGTATAGATTGTGTCGTCTGTCTTGGTGACCGAGCTGTGAGAGGAAATGTATACCTTAAGAAAAGTGGAGTTGTGTGATGAGGGTAAAGGTGAGAGAGAGAGAGAGAGAGAGAGAGAGAGAGAGAGGAGGGAGGATGGACAGAGGGTTTGAGAGAAGGAGAGAGCGAAAAAGAGAGACAGACAGACAGTCAGAGAAGAGAGGCAGGAAGGGAATGATAGAGGGAGGGAGGGAGGGAATGATAGAGGGTGGGAGGGAGGAAGGGTTGAGGGCGAGGAGCCAGAAGAAAGGACCCGACCTGGTTCTGTTTACGCTATTGTGTGATGGAATTCTTGAATGGTGTGATCTGGGCCGTGCAACTCTGCGTTTGACTGCACGAATTCCCGTCCGGAGTGCTCGCTACATTTTCCCCTTCCTCTGCCACCAATAATTCAGGATTTTCGTCTGTGACGTAGGATGAGCGGCTCCTGCGAATATTTCGACGTTTCCGTTTGGCATCTGAAGAAGAAGAAAAAAAAATAATGTAGCAGGCTGGCAAAATGTTCAGGTTTTTGGAGAAAGAAACGAATGGAGAAATAATGAGAAAGGTGACTCTTGGCGAGTGAATTTAACAGCATGAAGCCTGCATGAACCTCACGGAGATCGACTTGGGTTTTCTTGGACGTCGAGAGGGAACAAAGAGGAAGTTTGGGGGGGAGGGGGGAACATGGTAGTCCATTGCCGAAGCGAGGAGAGGCTGCTGTGTGTATTGGGGAGAGAGCCGAGTAACAGTGGTCGTGGAACTGAACGGAATAGCGATGCCACGCTGGGAATTAAACTGAAAATCGTAGCTGCGTTTGCGGCAAGAAAAAGAAAAAAGGGGAGTCTTGATTCAAAGAATTTGAGTTATCATTCCCTTGCTTAAATCAAGCAGAATTTCCTCTCGTTTTCATACTGTGTTATGACCCGTCAGCATCAAGATGTTTTTCTTTTCAACTAAAATATTAAGATTTTGCTCGATTTTCAATTAAGCGTTTCTCTTTTCTCCTCCTCCCCCCTCCTCCTCCCCCTCCCCCCTCCTCATCCCCCTCCTCCTCCTCCTCCTCCTCTTCCTTTTCCTCCTCCTCCTCTTCCTTTTCCTCCTCCTCCTCCTCTTCCTTTTCCTCCTCCTCCCCCTCCTTCTCCCCTCCTCCTCCTCCCCCTCCTCCTCCTCCTCCTCCTCCTCTCCTCCTCCTCCTCCTCCTCCTCCTCTTCCTCCTCCTCCTCCTCCTCCTTTTCTACTCACTTTCCACTCTTGATTGTCCAGTCGTTTCTTTACTTTATTGAGCTTAAAGTTTTCCTTCCACCATTTATTTGCTCATACTTCTTTTTACATTGTATGAAGATAAGATACATAAAACTACAAGCCTTTATTGCAGACACTGTTGGATTCGTTGTCATCTTTATCAAGCGTTGGATTCCCAAACATAAAAATGTATCCCATATAGCCTTGTACATTATGTGTCCAGTCTTGTACATATGTGTCCGTTGTGCACACTTTCATGCCCGCTGTGCGCACACAGTCATGCA
This sequence comes from Cherax quadricarinatus, assembly GCF_038502225.1. Lineage (NCBI taxonomy): Eukaryota > Metazoa > Arthropoda > Malacostraca > Decapoda > Parastacidae > Cherax > Cherax quadricarinatus. The sequence goes on from NC_091305.1 coordinate 28,555,697, forward strand.
CATTCAGTTTGTGCATTGTTCCTCACCTTACCAGACGCAACGTGATGTTGTACCAGACGCAACGTGATGTATCAGACGCAACGTGATGCTGTACCAGACGCAACGTGATGTTGCACCAGACGCAACGTGATGCTGTACCAGACGCAACGTGATGTTGTACCAGACGCAACGTGATGCTGTACCAGACGCAACGTGATGCTGTACCAGACGCAACGTGATGTTGTAGCAGACTCAACTGATCACCTTGAACCAATAGTGATTAAAGAGGTTACCTGGATGACTTTCCTTCGAAAACGGTGACTTGATGCCGAAGAAAGCAAGAACACTACAGTAGACCTACTGGCCCATGCTAGGCAGGTTTATTTCACGCCCAACCACACCCGTCCAACCTACATTTAAAGCTACCCAGTGCTGTCGCTTCACTAACGCTACCCGGGAGTTACCATTGTGATTAAACAGTCACCACGGCTACCCGGTAGTGTGGTTTCACTCATCTACAACTCTATTGCCAAACCAGCACTTCCCTATATGCTTTGCTAACCTAAATTTACCCAACCTGGATCAAACACTGCGAGTCCTGCTTCGGTTCGACACTTTTTCAACACCTTCTTTATAAGCAAAGCAGTTGGAGCAAATCTATATCCTCGAATCAGACCTCTGTAACCCACACGGGTTTAGCGCCTTACCATGAAAGCGGTAATCGTTTGCCACCATCACAGCACTGTATTTAAACCACCATAAAGATAATTGACCACCATAAATTCGCATTATTATTATTAATAATTCGTATTATATATAAAATATATACGTGTCATGTTGAGTTATTAGATGACTTGCAGTTATTATGGAGCAGCAGCTGTGGCTGATAACAAGTTACGTTATCTTAGTTATTTTATGACCATTATTAGTGAAGATAATTTATAAGAAGTGATGAAGGGATCGTAAAAAAGAAAAAAAGGAGAGAGAATCTTTACAGAGGAACACAACGTTTCGCTCACGTTTGGTGAACTTTCCCTTCGGAAAGTTCGCTTTTCCTGAACGAAACGCAGTGAACTTTTATGAAGGTTCGACCTTTTTTGTCAACCGAGTCTCCTTTTATCGGTATTTATCGCCTGTTGTCACAATTTAACGAGTTACAAACAGGTAAAAAGAGAAGCAATTTTTTTTTTAACGTTTTGCACCAACTAGGGCGAAACCTCGTCCAAATTTCACCCGTTTAGCATTTCTGGCCGACTTCTAGATAGTGTTAACGCAGATAACGAGCCCTGGCTCGGGTGCGGAGCTCTTGATCCAAGAAATCAGTGTGATCCCTCTCCTTCCCTGGATCAGACATACGGGTTTGATGCTTCATCTTGAAAATAACAACCATTATAATCAAAACTAATATAATAATAACTGTAATAGAATTACTATTATAACTATAATAATGATAATAAAATAATAATAATAAATTAATAAAATAATAATAATAATAATAATAATAATAATAATATAAATGACAATAATAATAATAATAATAATAATAATAATAATAATAATAATAATAATAATAATAATTGGTACATGCTGTTCAAGCATGTACCAATTATATATATATATATATATATATATATATATATATATATATATATATATATATATATATATATATATATATATATATATATATATATATATATATATATATATATAATTTAATACACATCTGAATTGTGTAAGTTGAAGTACGATATTTGGGCAGCCTAATTGAATATTTTTTTTTTAATTCCATGACGGAGCTGCCAAGTTACCAAGGATAACCCAAGATTACACAGGATAGTCCAGGATTACTCGGAATAATTCAGGATAAATCAGAATAAACTAGGATAAATGAGAATAATTCTAAACTGTACTCGAAATCCTGGATAATCCAGAATATCCAAGAATAGCCAAGAATAATTCTTAATAATCCGTGATTTGTTTGTGTGTACGTTCACCTATACTCGCCTCTATTTGGTTGCAGGGGTCGAATCAGAGCTCCTGGCCCCGCCTTTTCACTGGTCGCTATTAGGTCCTCTCTCTCCCTGCTCCATGAGCTTTACCGTACCTCTTCTTAAAACTATGTATGGATCCTGCCTCCACTACGTCACTTTCCAGACTATTCCACTTCCTGACAACTATAGGACTGAAGAAATACTTCCTAACATCCCTGTGACTCATCTGAGTCTTCATCTTACAATTGTGACACTTTGTTGCTGTGTCTCATCTCCGGAACATCCTGCCTCTGTCCACCTTGTCAGTTCCTCACAGTATTTTATGTCATCAGGTCAATTTCCCTTAACTTTTCGTTGAAGGACATTCACCTTAGCTCTAGAACTAGTCTTGCTGCAAACCTTTGCACTTTCTTTTATTTCTTGACGTGCTTGACCAGGTGTGGGTTCCAAACTAGTGCTGCATACTCCATATGGGCCTGACGTACACAGTGTACAAAGTCTTGAACGATTTCTTACTGAGGTGTGGGAACGCTATTCTCAGGTTTGCCAAGCGCCCGTATGCTGCAGCAGTTATATGGTTGATGTGCGCCTCAGGAGATGTGCTCGGTATTATACTCGCCCCAAGATCCTTTTCCTTGAATGAGATTTGCAGTCTTTGGCCCCCTAGCCTGTACTCTGTCTGCGGTCTTCTTTACCTTTCCCCGATCTTTATGACTTTGCATGTGGTGGGGTTAAATTCCAGGAGCCAGTTACTGGACCAGGCCTGTAGTCTGTCCAGGTCCCTTTGTAGTCCTGTCTGCATGTTGTGTGTGTGTGTGTGTGTGTGTGTGCGTGTGTGTGTGTGTGTGTGTGTGTGTGTGTGTGTGTTTATGCCTGTTCTCAGTTAATATGAAATTAATGAGGATAATGAGAAAAAGAAGGGACAAGGACAGGCTTTAAATGAACCAAAACAGGCTGCAGACTTATTCTGACAAGTCGTTATTGGAATTCAACCCCAACAAGTACAAAGTTATAAAAACTGGGAAGGGCAAATTATACCAAAATCGGAGTATCTCGGAAGGGGTGGGGTACTTAAAGACTGCTTATGTCACTCAAGAAGGACCTTTGTCTGAGGTTAGTTCATAGCATATCACTTGAGGGGCACATCAGCCAGGGAAGACATGATATCGACGCAGAAAAAATTGATAGCGTGGATAGGGATAGGGTGTTCAAGAGGCGTTAAACATGTTCACAAGGGCACAGTTATTATTATTATTATTATTATTATTATTATTATTATTATTATTATTATTATTATTATTATTATTATTATTATTTTTATTATTATTATTATTATTATCATCATCATCGTCATCATCATCATCATCATCATAGCTAAGGGACAAGGGTCTGGGGGCCGCAGGGGCGTTGATCCCCGAAACCCTCTGTAAGTATACTCTCCAGGTAACGGTAGAGTTGAAGTCAAAAACACAGAAGAGTCACGTGGATGTCAGGAAGTATTTCTCCAGGTTCATGGGATCGTAGAATGGAATGACATTGAGAGGGAAGTGATAGAGGCAGGATTTATACAGAGTTTTAATAATAACTAAGACAGGGATCACTAAACTAGGAGTGTGTGAGCTGAGCAGCAGCCAGTGTGAGAGGCAGGACCAGGAGGCTAGACTCCAACCCTGCCACAATAAATAGTGAATATAAATACGTAAGCGCACGCGCGCGTGGGCGCACACACATACACACACATACAGACACACACACACACACACACACACACACACACACACACACACACACACACACACACGCACACACACACACACACACACACACACACACACACGCGCGCGTGATGCTGACATCCAAGGTCCAAGATTAATAATCATAATACATGGTGAGGAGTGGGGGGGGGAGGGGAAGTAGCTCAGGGATGGACAGAAACATTGAAGAGGAAAACAAGAGCTCACCGGCCCTTCCAATTTGATATCTAACTATGAATCTAATTCTACAATTGTTAAAGTGGTGGACCGGTAAGCCAGCAGAAGGCATCGGTCAGATAACCAAAGGCTCCAGCTGTGGGTCATCATATGACTTAGACCCGCGTCAGGTCCCGTTAAAAAAAATTATATAAGGAAAAAAAGTCTTCAGCCTCAACACAGAATAGTTCAAGTAACAGAAAAAAGAAAGGCTTTTATAAAATTATACGAGATGATGTTGATATTAAATAGTCGGTGTTTACCCAGCAAGACCTTTTAAAAGACACACAAAAAATAATGTAATTACGCTGCAGTAATATCTTAATGCTGCTTATATTCATGATTGGTGTTTGTGTTACTCTTCAACTCTGAATAATATTCAAGTTGCGGAAAACACATTTAAGTTTAGTTTTTAATAGTAAAAACAATGTTTAGAATTAAGTTTTTATTTCACTGAAGACAGTAACTACGTAATTTATCTAGTACATACATGTATACATATATACATACGTATATACATACAAACGTAAATACAAACATGTGGCTAATGGGTGGTATGATCTTGACAAGGATTTACACTGACCACTACCAATGACACAGTGACGTGTCAGCAATTATAGAAGACGTAACATCACCAGTGTAACTTTGTAATTATAACGAGTCCAGCCATTCTACCACAACTACTACCCTTCTACTACAACTACTACCCCTCTACCAAACTACTATACTTTTACTACAAGTACTACCCTACTACCACGACTACTACACTTCCACTACGACTACTACCTTCTACCACTATACCTCTCCTACCACAACTGCTATCCAGTGCATGACAACCCCTGCCACAGGCACAGAACCTGCACACCCTGAATTTCCCCTACTACCCCTGCACCACAGTCACTACCCCGGCACCACAGCCACAACCCCTGCACCACAGTCACTACCCCTGCACCACAGCCACTACCCCTGCACCACAGCCACTACCCCTGCACCACAGTCACTACCCCTGCAACACAGCCACTACCCCTGCACCACAGCCACTACCCCTGCACCACAGCCACTACCCCTGCACCACAGCCACTACCCCTGCACCACAGTCACTACCTCTGCACCACAGCCACTACCCCTCCACCACAGCCACTACCCCTGCACCACAGCCACTACCCCTGCACCACAGCCACTACCTCTGCACCACAGCCACTACCCCTGCACCACAGCCACTACCCCTGCACCACAGCCACTACCCCTGCACCACAGTCACTACCCCTGCACCACAGTCACTACCCCTGCACAACAGTCACTACCCCTGCACCACAGCCACTACCCCTGCATCACAGCTACTACCCCTGCACCACAGCCACTACCCCTGCACCACAGCCACTACCCCTGCACCACAGCTACTACCCCTGCACCACAGCCACTACCCCTGCACCACAGCTACTACCCCTGCACCACAGCCACTACCTTTGCACCACAGCCACTACCCCTGCACCACAGCTTCTACCCCTGCACCACAGCCACTACCCCTTCACCACAGCCACTACCCATGCACCACAGTCACTACCTCTGCACCACAGTCACAGGCTCATTACCCCCTGCACCACAGCCACTACCCCTGCACCACAGCCACTACCGCTGCACCACAGCCACTTCCGCTCCACAGCCACTTCTCCTCTACAGCAGCTACCCCTGCACCACAGCCACTACAACAGTCACTGCACCACAGCACCACTACCCCCTGCACCACAGCCACTACCCCTGCACCACAGCCACTACCCCTGCACCACAGATTCTACCCCTGCACCACAGCCACTACCCCTGCACCACAGCCACTACCCCTGTACCACAGTCACTACCCCTGCACCACAGCTACTACCCCTGCACCACAGCCACTACCCCTGCACCACAGCCACTACCCCTGCACCACAGCCACTACCCCTGCACCACAGCCACTACCCCTGCACCACAGCCACTACCCCTGCACCACAGTCACTACCCCTGCATCACAGCCACTACCCCTGCACCACAGTCACAGGCTCATTACCCCTGCACCACAGCCACTACCCCTGCACCACAGCCACTACCCCTGCACCACAGCCACTACCCCTGCACCACAGCCACTACTCCTTCACCACAGCCACTACCCCTGCACCACAGCCACTACCCCTGCACCACAGCCACTACCCCTGCACCACAGCCACTACCCCTGCACCACAGCCACTACCCCTGCACCACAGCCACTACCCTTCACCACAGCCACTACCCCTGCAGCACAGTCACTACCCCTGCACCACAGCCACTACCCCTGCACCACAGCCAGCTACCCCTGCACCACAGCCACTACCCCTGCACCACAGTCACTACCCCTGCAGCACAGTCACTACCCCTGCACCACAGTCACACTACCCCCACTGCACCACAGCCACTAAGCCTGCACCACAGCTACTACCCATGCACCACAGCCACTACCCCTGCACCACAGCCACTACTCTTGCACCACAGTTTCTACCCCTGCACCACAGCCACTACTCTTGCACCACAGTTTCTACCCCTGCACCACAGCCACTACCCCTGCACCACAGTCACTACCCCTGCACCACAGCCACTACCCCTGCACAACAGCCACTACCCCTGCACCACAGCCACTACTCTTGCACCACAGTTTCTACCCCTGCACCACAGCCACTACTCTTGCACCACAGTTTCTACCCCTGCACCACAGTCACTACCCCTGCACCACAGTCACTACCCCTGCACCACAGCCACTACCCCTGCACCACAGTCACTACCCCTGCACCACAGCCACTACCCCTGCACAACAGCCACTACCCCTGCACCACAGCCACTTCCATCCACAGCCACTTCTCCTCCACAGCAACTACCCCTGCACCACAGCCGCTACCCCTGCACCACAGTCACTACACCAGCACCATAGCCACTACCCCTGCACCACAGCTACTACCCCTGCACCACAGCCACTACCCCTGCACCACAGCTACTACCCCTGCACCACAGCCACTACCCCTGCACCACAGCCACTACCCCTGCACCACAGCCACTACCCCTGCACCACAGCTACTACCCCTGCACCACAGCCACTACCCCTGCACCACAGCCACTACCCCTGTACCACAGTCACTACCCCTGCACCATAGTCACAGGCTCATTACCCCTGCACCACTGCCACTACCCCTGCACCACAGCCACTACCGCTGCACCACAGCCACTTCCGCTCCACAGCCACTTCTCCTCTACAGCAGCTACCCCTGCACCACAGCCGCTACCCCTGCACCACAGTCACTACACCAGCACCATAGCCACTACCCCTGCACCACAGCGACTACCCCTGCACCACAGCTACTACCCCTGCACCACAGCCACTACCCCTGCACCACAGCAACTATCTCTGCACCACAGCTACTACCTCTGCACCACAGCCACTACTCTTGCACCACAGCTTCTACCCCTGCACCACAGCCACTACTCCTTCACCATAGCCACTACCCCTGCACCACAGCCACTACCCCTGCACCTCAGTCACTACCCCTGCACCACAGTTACAGGCTCATTACCCCCTGCACCACAGCCACTACCCCTGCACCACAGCCACTACCCCTGCACCACAGCTACTACCCCTGCACCACAGCCACTACCCCTGTACCACAGCCACTACCCCTGCACCACAGCCACTACCCCTGCACCAGAGCCACTACCCCTGCACCACAGCTACTACCCCTGCACCACAGCTACTACCCCTGCACCACAGCCACTACCCCTGCACCACAGCTACTACCCTTGCACCACAGCCACTACCCCTGCACCACAGCCACTACCCCTGCACCACAGCCACTACCCCTGCACCACAGCTACTACCCCTGCACCACAGCCACTACCACTGCACCACAGCTACTACCCCTGCACCACAGCCACTACCCCTGCACCACAGCTACTACCCCTGCACCACAGCCACTACTCCTGCACCACAGCGACTACCCCTGCAGCACAGTCACTACCCCTGCACCACAGTAACTACACCAGCACCACAGTCACTACCCCAGCACCACAGCCACTACCCCTGCACCACAGCCACTACTCCTGCACCACAGCTACTACCCCTGCACCACAGCGACTACCCCTGCACCACAGCCACTACCCCTGCACCACAGTCACTACCCCTGCAGCACAGTCACTACCCCAGCACCACAGTCACTTCCCCTGCACCACAGTCACTTCCCCTGCACCACAGTCACTTCCCCTGCACCACAGTCACTTCCCCTGCACCACAGTCACTTCCCCTGCACCACAGTCACTTCCCCTGCACCACAGTCACTTCCCCTGCACCACAGTCACTTCCCCTGCACCACAGTCACTTCCCCTGCACCACTGTCGCTACCCCTGCACCACAGTCACTTCCCCAGCACCCCAGCCACGTCCCCAGCACCACAGTCACTTCCCCTGCACCACAGTCACTTCCCCTGCACCACAGTCACTTCCCCTGCACCACAGTCACTACCCCAGCACCACAGTCACTTCCCCTGCACCACAGTCACTTCCCCTGCACCACAGTCACTTCCCCTGCACCACTGTCACTACCCCTGCACCACAGTCACTACCCCAGGACCACAGTCACTTCCCCTGCACCACAGTCACTTCCCCTGCACCACAGTCACTTCCCCTGCACCACAGTCACTTCCCCTGCACCACAATCACTACCCCAGCACCACAGTCACTTCCCCTGCACCACAGCCACTACCCCTGCACCACAGTCACTACCCCTGCATCACAGCCACTACCCCTGCACCACAGCCACTACCCCAGCACCACAGTCACTTCCCCTGCACCACAGCCACTACCCCTGCACCACAGTCACTACCCCTGCATCACAGCCACGACCCCTGCACCACAGTCACTACCCCAGCACCACAGTCACTTCCCCTGCACCACAGTCACTTCCCCTGCACCACAGTCACTTCCCCTGCACCACAGTCACTTCCCCTGCACCACAGTTACTTCCCCTGCACCACAGTCACTACCCCAGCACCACAGTCACTTCCCCTGCACCACAGCCACTACCCCTGCACCACAGTCACTACCCCTGCATCACAGCCACTACCCCTGCACCACAGCCACTACCCCTGCACCACAGCCACTACCCCAGCACCACAGTCACTACCCTTGCATCACAGCCACTACCCCTGCACCACAGTCACTACCCCTGCATCACACCCACTACCCCTGCACCACAGTCACTTCCCCTGCACCAGAGCCACTACCCCTGCATCACAGTCACTACCCCTGCATCACAGCCACTACCCCTGCACCACAGTCACTTCCCCTGCATCACAGCCACTACCCCTGCACCACAGTCACTACCCCTGCATCACAGCCACTACCCCTGCACCACAGTCACTTCCCCTGCACCACAGTCACTACCCCTGCATCACAGCCACTACCCCTGCACCACAGCTACTACCCCTGCACCACAGCCACTACCCCAGCACCACAGTCACTACCCCTGCATCACAGCCACTCCCCCTGCATCACAGCCACTACCCCTGCACCACAGTCACTACCCCTGCATCACAGCCACTACCCCTGCACCACAGTCACTTCCCCTGCACCACAGCCACTACCCCTGCATCACAGCCACTACCCCTGCACCACAGTCACTTCCCCTGCACCACAGCCACTACCCCTGCACCACAGTCACTACCCCTGCACCACAGCCACTACCCCTGCACCACAGCCACTACCCCTGCACCACAGCCACTACCCCAGCACCACAGCCACTACCCCAGCACCACAGTCACTACCCCTGCACCACAGTCACTTCCCCTGCACCACAGCCACTACCACTGCACCACAGTCACTACCCCAGCACCACAGTCACTTCTCCTGCACCACAGCCACTACCACTGCACCACAGTCACTACCCCTGCACCACAGCCACTACCCCTGCACCACAGTCACTTCCCCTGCACCACAGCCACTACCACTGCATCACAGCCACTACCCCTGCACCACAGTCACTTCTCCTGCACCACAGCCACTACCACTGCACCACAGTCACTACCCCTGCACCACAGCCACTACCCCTGCACCACAGTCACTTCCCCTGCACCACAGCCACTACCCCTGCACCACAGCCACTACCCCTGCACCACATCCACTACCCCAGCACCACAGTCACTACCCCTGCATCACAGCCACTACCCCTGCACCACAGTCACTACCCCTGCAGCACAGCCACTACACCTGCACCACAGTCACTTCCCCTGCACCACAGCCACTACCCCTGCATCACAGTCACTACCCCTGCATCACAGCCACTACCCCTGCACCACAGTCACTACCCCTGCAGCACAGCCACTACCCCTGCACCACAGTCACTTCCCCTGCCCCACAGCCACTACCCCTGCATCACAGTCACTACCCCTGCATCACAGCCACTACCCCTGCACCACAGTCACTTCCCCTGCATCACAGCCACTACCCCTGCACCACAGTCACTACCCCTGCATCACAGCCACTACCCCTGCACCACAGTCACTTCCCCTGCACCACAGTCACTACCCGTGCATCACAGCCACTACCCCTGCATCACAGCCCCTACCCCTGCACCACAGTCACTACCCCTGCACCACAGTCACTTCCCCTGCATCACAGCCACTACCCCTGCACCACAGCCACTACCCCTGCACCACAGTCACTACCCCTGCACCACAGTCACTTCCCCTGCATCACAGCCACTACCCCTGCACCACAGCCACTACCCCTGCACCACAGCCACTACCCCTGCACCACAGTCACTTCCCCTGCATCACAGCCACTACCCCTGCACCACAGCCACTACCCCTGCACCACAGTCACTACCCCTGCACCACAGCCACTACCCCTGCACCACAGTCACTACCCCTGCATCACAGCCACTACCCCTGCACCACAGTCACTTCCCCTGCACCACAGCCACTACCCCTGCACCACAGTCACTACCCCTGCATCACAGCCACTACCCCTGCACCACAGTCACTTCCCCTGCATCACAGCCACTACCCCTGCACCACAGTCACTTCCCCTGCACCACAGCCACTACCCCTGCATCACAGCCACTACCCCTGCACCACAGTCACTTCCCCTGCATCACAGCCACTACCCCTGCACCACAGTCACTACCCCTGCATCACAGCCACTACCCCTGCACCACAGTCACTTCCCCTGCACCACAGTCACTACCCCTGCATCACAGCCACTACCCCTGCACCACAGCCACTACCCCTGCACCACAGCCACTACCCCAGCACCACAGTCACTACCCCTGCATCACAGCCACTACCCCTGCACCACAGTCACTACCCCTGCATCACAGTCACTACCCCTGCACCACAGTCACTTCCCCTGCACCACAGCCACTACCCCTGCATCACAGCCACTACCCCTGCACCACAGTCACTTCCCCTGCACCACAGCCACTACCCCTGCACCACAGTCACTACCCCTGCACCACAGCCACTACCCCTGCACCACAGCCACTACCCCTGCACCACAGCCACTACCCCAGCACCACAGCCACTACCCCAGCACCACAGTCACTACCCCAGCACCACAGTCACTTCCCCTGCACCACAGTCACTACCCCTGCACCACAGTCACTACCCCTGCACCACAGTCACTTCCCCTGCACCACAGTCACTACCCCTGCACCACAGTCACTACCCCAGCACCACAGTCACTACCCCAGCACCACAGTCACTTCCCCAGCACCACAGTTACTTCCCCTGCACCACAGTTACTTCCCCTCCACAACACCGTCCACACACTGGGACACACTCACTCCCCATTCAATTTACTGCCGTCATCAGGTGAAATGTTTTTTTGTGCTGTTGAGCTGGTGGCTGTGTTCCTCTTGATTGTTTCCTTGTTTTCCAATCGGTTTCCTCTTGCTCCGAGGTGGATGGGGCCGGTTTCAGCGGCTCTGTATAATTAAGTACACATACCTGTACATATGTATGAGTGTGCATGAACGTACGTACATATTTTACCTATGGAGCCTCTGGCTTTACGTAAGTATTTTTTTTTTTTCTAGTTAAGAGTAAAATGATCAAAATGGCCGGTGTTGAAAGCTTTATAGAAACGGTAGGTTTAACCAGACCAGGTCGAGGTTAAGCTGGTTAATGGAGTTTGAAGTCTATCGATTACACTAGGGTCATTAAGGCTGCGTATAGCCTGAATAAGACACATGTGTGAAACTTGTGTGTCTTTACTATGGAGAGGTTTCGCCAACAAGTGACTTTATCAACTCAGTCCAGAGAATCATGATGCAGACGATGGAAGACTTGAATAATTAGCTTGAGGTGATCAGTCCCTCAGCTGACTGGAATTGAGGTGTTTTGTCCAAATGCGATCATGGCGTAATAGCCCATAAAATACGTGCTAAAGGAATAACTGGGAAAGTGGGGAGATGGATCTTCAACTTCCTAACAAATCAAACACAAAGAGTAGTGGTCAACAGAGTAAAATCGGAGGCTGCCATAGTGAAGAGCTCTGTTCCACAAGGCACAGTACTCGCCCCCATCTTATTCCTTATCCTCATATCAGACATAAACAGAGATATACACCACAGCACCGTATCATCCTTTGCGGATGATACTAGGATCTGCATGAGGCTGTCATCTGCTGAGGACGCGGTTAACCTCCAAGAAGATATAAACAAAGTTTTCCAGTGGGCAACGGTAAACAATATGATGTTCAATGAGGACAAATTCCAACTACTCCGTTATGGAAAACTGGAGGAGATAATAACTAGAACAGAGTATACTACTGACTCCGGCCATACAATAGAGCGGAAAAATAATGTAAGGGACCTGGGAGTAGTAATGTCTGAGGATCTCACTTTCAAGGATCACAACAGTGCCACGATCGCACGTGCAAAGAAAATGATAGGATGGATAATGAGAACTTTCAAAACGAGAGATGCCAAGCCCATGATGATCCTTTTCAAATCACTTGTTCTCTCTAGGCTGGAATACTGCTGTACATTAACATCTCCATTCAAAGCAGGTGAAATCGCAGATCTAGAGAGTGTACAGAGATCCTTTACTGCACGTATAAGTTCTGTCAAACACCTTAACTACTGGGAACGCTTGGAAGCACTTGACTTGTACTCGTTGGAACGCAGGAGGGAGAGATATATCATAATCTACACTTGGAAAATCTTGGAAGGAATGGTCCCAAATCTGCACACAGAAATCACTCCCTACGAAAGTAAAAGACTGGGCAGGCGATGCAAAATGCCGCCAATAAAAAGTAGGGGCGCCATTGGTACACTAAGAGAAAACACCATAAGTGTCCGGGGCCCAAAACTGTTCAACAGCCTCCCATCAAGCATTAGGGGAATTGCCAATAAACCCCTAGCTGCCTTCAAGAGAGAGCTGGACAGATACCTAAAGTCAGTGCCGGATCAGCCGGGCTGTGGCTCGTACGTTGGACTGCGTGCGGCCAGCAGTAACAGCCTAGTTGATCAGGCCCTGATCCATCGGGAGGCCTGGTCATGGACCGGGCCGCGGGGGCGTTGATCCCCGGAATAACCTCCAGGTAACCTCCAGGTAACCCTGATGAGTCGTCAAGACTGTTGAATACAACACTTCTTTTCTTGGCTTTGGGACTGATCCCCTCAAACTACTATTACTACTTGTCCCCTACCATCCGCAGTGTTATCTTCTATATTGTATTGATGAAGCCATTTACTGGCGAAACGTATCGCACATGTCTCATTCCTCTGCTTGTCGGCTTTGTAAATCATAAATGTATGATGTATGTAATCTGTTCACCACCAGTCTAGAATACGTTAAATGGGGATTAAGGTAAACTCTCACCATATTATACACTGAGAGATATACACCTCTCGGTGTACATATGAGGGTCAAGGCTAAAGATGAGTCGCCGCTCTGCCATGTCCCACTCCCCATAAAAAGAATTGAGTTTGGATGGGGAAGGAGGCAGACAATCCAAGAGAGTGGTGTATACTCAAGGTGAGAACCAGTTTATGCCTCGAAAAGTGTAAATACGAAATGTACCTTAGCACAGTGAGCTTGGCTGCCTTCTTGGGAATATTCACCTCATTCCTCTTCAAATACTTCTTAGACATGAACTTCATTCTAACGCCAAGTAGTCTAATACCACGCTATCTGAAGACACACACCAATGTTTTTTTTTCAAACGACAATGCGAGTTGCAGTTTATTTATGGCAGCTACCTGCCATTGATGCTGTAAGTTGGTGATTGTTGTGCCAGTGAAAAATCTCTTGTATAAGAGTACAGTCATCTGCAGAGGCAGAGGATTCAGTGTTAGGTTGAGGTACTGGGTTAAGGCAGGTGTTTCATAACACAGAATCAAACTCAGTTCCTTGTGGGCCACTGTCACCTGTTCAGTGGCTGACAGACTTTGCTCCTTTAGGAAGTGTCCTAAGAGATCGACCCTGAAGATAGAAGAGAGTGGACCAGACAGTCCTAGTGGAGTCTCACCCAGTGACTGGTGCCACATAGTGGAGAGGTTCACCCAGTGACTGGTGCCACATAGAGGAGAGATTCACCCAGTGACTGGTGCCACATAGTGGAGAGATTCACCTAGTGACTGGTGCCACATAGTGGAGAGATTCACCCAGTGACTGGTGCCACATAGTGGAGAGGTTCACCCAGTGACTGGTGCCACATAGTGGAGAGATTCACCCAGTGACTGGTGCCACATAGAGAAGAGATTCACCCAGTGACTGGTGCCACATAGTGGAGAGGTTCACCCATTGACTGGTGCCACATAGAGGAGAGATTCACCCGGTGACTGGTGCCACATAGTGGAGAGATTCACCCAGTGACTGGTGCCACATAATGGACAGGTTCACCCAGTGACTGGTGCCACATAGTGGAGAGGTTCACCCAGTGACTAGTGCCACATAGAGGAGAGGTTCACCCAGCGACTGGTGCCACATAGTGGAGAGGTTCACCCAGTGACTGGTGCCACATAGTGGAGAGGCTCACCCAGTGACTGGTGCTACATAGTGGAGAGGTTCACCCAGTGACTGGTGCCACATAGTGGAGAGGTTCACCCAGTGACTGGTGCCACATAGTGGACAGGTTCACCCAGTGACTGGTGCCACATAGTGGAGAGGTTCACCCAGTGACTGGTGCTGCACAGTGGAGAGGTCCACCCAGTGACTGGTGCCACACAGTGGAGAGATTCACCCAGTGACTGGTGCCACACAGTGGAGAGGTTCACCCAGTTACTGGTGCCACATAGTGGATAGGTTCACGCAGTGACTGGTGCCACATAGTGGAGAGGATCACCCAGTGACTGGTGCCACACATTGGAGAGGTTCACCCAGTGACTGGTGCCACACAGTGGAGAGATTCACCCAGTGACTGGTGCCACATAGAGAAGAGGTTCACCCAGTGACTGGTGCTGCACAGTGGAGAGGTTCACCCAGTGACTGGTGCCACATAGAGGAGAGATTCACCCAGTGACTGGTGCCACATAGTGGACAGATTCACCTAGTGACTGGTGCCACATAGTGGAGAGATTCACCCAGTGACTGGTGCCACATAGTGGAGAGGTTCACCCAGTGACTGGTGCCACATAGTGGAGAGATTCACCCAGTGACTGGTGCCACATAGAGAAGAGATTCACCCAGTGACTGGTGCCACATAGTGGAGAGGTTCACCCATTGACTGGTGCCACATAGAGGAGAGATTCACCCGGTGACTGGTGCCACATAGTGGAGAGATTCACCCAGTGACTGGTGCCACATAATGGACAGGTTCACCCAGTGACTGGTGCCATATAGTGGAGAGGTTCATCTAGTGACTAGTGCCACATAGAGGAGAGGTTCACCCAGCGACTGGTGCCACATAGTGGAGAGGTTCACCCAGTGACTGGTGCCACATAGTGGAGAGGCTCACCCAGTGACTGGTGCTACATAGTGGAGAGGTTCACCCAGTGACTGGTGCCACATAGTGGAGAGGTTCACCCAGTGACTGGTGCCACATAGTGGACAGGTTCACCCAGTGACTGGTGCCACATAGTGGAGAGGTTCACCCAGTGACTGGTGACTGGTGCCACATAGTGGAGAGGTTCACCCATTGACTGGTGCCACTGCTGGTGCCACATAGTGGAGAGATTCACCCAGTGACTCCACACAGTGACACCCAGCGACTGACATAGTGGAGAGGCTCACCCAGTGACACATAGTGGAGAGGTTCACCCAGTGACTGGTGCCAGTGGACAGGTTCACCCAGTGACTGGTGCCACATAGTGGAGAGGTTCACCCAGTGACTGGTGCTGCACAGTGGAGAGGTCCATCCAGTGACTGGTGCCACACAGTGGAGAGATTCACCCAGTGACTGGTGCCACACAGTGGAGAGGTTCACCCAGTGACTGGTGCCACATAGTGGACAGGTTCACGCAGTGACTGGTGCCACATAGTGGAGAGGATCACCCAGTGACTGGTGCCACACAGTGGAGAGGTTCACCCAGTGACTGGTGCCACACAGTGGAGAGATTCACCCAGTGACTGGTGCCACATAGAGAAGAGGTTCACCCAGTGACTGGTGCTGCACAGTGGAGAGGTCCACCCAGTGACTGGTGCCACACAGTGGAGAGATTCACCCAGTGACTGGTGCCACACAGTGGAGAGGTTCACCCAGTGACTGGTGCCACACAGTGGAGAGGTTCACCCAGTGACTGGTGCCACATAGTGGACAGGTTCACGCAGTGACTGGTGCCACACAGTGGAGAGGTTCACCCAGTGACTTATACCACAAAGTGGAGAGGTTCACCCAGTGACTGGTACCACATAGTGGAGATTTATTCAGTGACTGGTACCACACAGTGGCGACAGTAAACAGGAGACCAGCTGCTGTACAGCAGCCGTTTCTAAACCCACCTTGAGAGGTCCCAGTTGTAGTAATTGACAGTCAACTCTCTCTCTAAAGCCCTCTCCTCGCGCTTCCATTTGCAATCTTGGCAGTTGCAAATGACGCAAAGTTGACGGTGTAAAAGCGTTAAAAAATCGTAATTCAGACTTACGCATACGAGGAGAAAACGATAGATATTGAGGCCAGGGAATGAAAATGACCAGGCAGCGAGAAAACATCGGGACAATCTAGGAAAAAAAGGGAAAAATCTGAGAGGGAAAACTCCCGATAAAGGCAAACATTGCATGAAGGTCTGCTGGTTTTGAGTTAAACTTTGCTTTGAGAGACTGTTTATTCTGTGATTGTTTGAGAGTTGTTTGTACTGATTGTTATGGAGGTAAGTTGTTTGTAGTGATGTGAATGATGTTTGTACTGATTGTGGGTAATTGTTGTATGTGATGATAACTGATAACGGTCCAGTTATATATATATATATATATATATATATATATATATATATATATATATATATATATATATATATATATATATATATATATATATATATATATATATATATGTATATATATTTGCAATTGTTTTTGTTATATTTGTTGTTTTCTTGATATTCGTTATCTGCGATTTTTTCCTCTTCATTTGTTAGGTTTCCTTTAAATCATTTTGTATTATTATTATTATTATTATTATTATTATTATTATTATTATTATTATTATTATTATTATTATTATTATTATTGCTATTATCATTATTATTATTATTTTTTTATTATTATCATAACCAAGTGCTAAACCCGTAAGGGTTATACAGCCCTGAAATCACTTTGTAGTTATAATAATCTGCATTATTTTTCGTGATCGTTGTGGCTGTTATTACTGTCAATAATCGCAAATAAGTTTTTCTTTCTGTTCGTGCTTTTTTATTTGAGATATTTTTCTTGGGGGGGGAATCTGTTTTTGACCCCCCTACCCCCCCCCCTCCAAAAAAAAAAAACTTGCTATTTTGTTTGGTTTTAATTTTCCGATTTCTTTTTTATTTCTTCAAAGTTCATCTTGTTGACGATTCCTCGAGTGTTTGTCTTTATTATAGATTTTGTTTTTATTTTTATTTTTAAGTTTCAGTTCGCAAAGTCTTTCTCGTTCAAAACTTGATATTTTTGGTTTGTCTTTATTTCCTTCTCTCCCTCTCTTATTATTTATCTTTTTCTCTTATTACTTATTTTTTTCTCTTTCTGCATTTTTTTCTTACGGTTCATTCTTTTTCTCTTATTACTTATTCTTTTTTCTTCCCTATTATTCTTTTTCGCTTGTTACTCGTCTCTCTTGCTACTCTTCTCTCTTATTTTTACCCCCTCTTTTACTTCTTACCTTTCTCTCTTATTACTCTTATTTCACTACTTACTCTTTCTTACCAACCTTCTCTTATCTCTCCTTATTTATTACTCTTCTCTCTTATTACTCTTACTACTTACAGTTTTCCCCATTGTTTCATCTCTTCTTTCTCCTCAGCTTATCTTTTTTTCTTTGGCCCATTTTAAACCCCATTTCTAATTCTCTCTTCCTCGCACATTTCTCACTACCTCGCTATTTCCTGGGTCTGTAGTGTCTGGCTCCTACACCACCTTCCATACCATTTCCTCACTTAATTCTTGCAGCGCACCTCTCCCCTCCTTCCTTCTCTCTCTCTCTCTCTCTCTCTCTCTCTCTCTCTCTCTCTCTCTCTCTCTCTCTCTCTCTCTCTCTCTCTCTCTCTCTCTCTCTCTCTCTCTCTCTTGCTCTCTCTTTAAAGTTTTTTTTATACTTCTACCCACCGTCATATATCCTTCCTTCTTTGCCTCCTCCTCTACAACATCCTCCTCAACATCCTCCTCAACATCCTCCTCAACATCCTCTACAACATCCTCTACAACATCCTCCTCAACATCCTCCTCAACATCCTCTACAACATCCTCCTCAACATCCTCCTCAACCTCCTCTACAACATCCTCCTCAACATCCTCCTCAACATCCTCCTCAACATCCTCTACAACATCCTCTACAACATCCTCCTCAACATCCTCCTCAACATCCTCTACAACATCCTCCTCAACATCCTCCTCAACATCCTCTACAACATCCTCCTCAACATCCTCCTCAACATCCTCTACAACATCCTCCTCAACATCCTCATCAACATCCTCTACAACATCCTCCTCAACATCCTCCTCAACATCCTCTACAATATCCTCCTCAACATCCTCCTCAACATCCTCTACAACATCCTCCTCAACATCCTCCTCAACATCCTCTACAACATCCTCCTCAACATCCTCCTCAACATCCTCTACAACATCCTCCTCAACATCCTCCTCAACATCCTCCTCAACATCCTCCTCAACATCCTCTACAACATCCTCCTCAACATCCTCCTCAACATCCTCCTCAACATCCTCCTCAACATCCTCCTCAACATCCTCTACAATATCCTCCTCAACATCCTCCTCAACATCCTCTACAACATCCTCCTCAACATCCTCCTCAACATCCTCTACAACATCCTCCTCAACATCCTCCTCAACATCCTCCTCAATATCCTCCTCAACATCCTCTACAATATCCTCCTCAACATCCTCCTCAACATCCTCCTCAATATCCTCCTCAACATCCTTTACAATATCCTCCTCAACATCCTCCACAACATCCTCCTCAACATCCTCCATAACATTCTCCTCAACATCCTCTACAACATACTACTCAACATCCTCTACAACATCCTCTTCAACATCCTCCTCAGCATCCACTTCAACATCCTCCATAACATCCTCCACAACATCCTCCTCAACATCCTCCTCAACATCCTCTACAACATCCTCCTCAACATCCTCTACAACATACTCCTCAACATCCTCTACAACATCCTTCTCAACGTCCACTTCAACATCCTCCACAACATCCTCCTCAACATCCTCCTCAACATCCTCCACAACATCCTCCTCAACATCCTCCGCAACATCCTCCTCAACATCCTCCTCAACATCCTCCCCAATATCCTCCACAACATCCTCCTCAACATCCTCTTGAACATCCTCTACAACAACCTCCTCAACATCCTCCACAACATCCTCCTCAACATCCTCCGCAACATCCTCCTCAACATCCTCCTCAACATCCTCCCCAACATCCTCCACAACATCCTCCTCAACATCCTCCACAACATCCTCCTCAATATCCTCCACAATATACTTCTCAACATCCTCTGCAACATCCTCCACAACATCCACATCAACATCCTCTACAACATCCTCTACAGCACCCTCCACAACATCCTCCTGAACATCCTCTTCAACATCCTCCTCAACATCCTCCACAACATCCTCCACAACATCCTCCACAACATCCTCCACAACATCCTCCACAACATCCTCTTCAACATCCTCCTCAACATCCTCCACAACATCCTCCACAACATCCTCCACAACATCCTCCACCACATCCTCCTCAACATCCTCCTCAACATCCTCCACAACATCCTCCACAACATCCTCTACAACATACCCCTAAACATCCTCCACAACATCCTCCAAAACATCCTCCACAACATCCTCCTCAACATCCTCCACAACATCCTCTACAACATCCTCCACAACATCCTCCTCAACATCCTCCACAACATCCTCCCCAAAATCCTCCACAACATCCTGATCAACATCCTCCACAACATCCTCCTCAACATCCTCCACAACATCCTCTACAACATCCTCCACAACATCCTCCTCAACATCCTCCACAACATCCTCCCCAAAATCCTCCACAACATCCTCATCAACATCCTCCACAACATCCTCCTCAACATCCTCCACAACATCCTCCACAACATCCTCCACAACATCCTCCACCACATCCTCCTCAACATCCTCCACAACATCCTCCTCAACATCCTCCACAACATCCTCCACAACATCCTCTACAACATACCCCAAAACATCCTCCACAACATCCTCCAAAACATCCTCCACAACATCCTCCTCAACATCCTCCACAACATCCTCTACAATATCCTCCACAACATCCTCCTCAACATCCTCCTCAACATCCTCCACAACATCCTCTACAACATCCTCCACAACATCCTCCACAACATCCTCCTCAACATCCTCCACAACATCCTCCACAACATCCTCTACAACATCCTCCACAACATCCTCCACAACATCCTCCACAACATCCTCCTCAACATCCTCCACAACATCCTCTACAACATCCTCCACAACATCCTCCTCAACATCCTCCTCAACATCCTCCACAACATCCTCTACAACATACCCCAAAACATCCTCCACAACATCCTCCAAAACATCCTCCACAACATCCTCTTCAACATCCTCCACAACATCCTCTACAACATCCTCCACAACATCCTCCTCAACATCCTCCTCAACATCCTCCACAACATCCTCTACAACATCCTCCACAACATCCTCCTCAACATCCTCCACAACATCCTCCACAACATCCTCCACAACATCCTCCTCAACATCCTCCTCAACATCCTCCACAACATCCTCTACAACATACCCCAAAACATCCTCCTCAACATCCTCCACAACATCCTCTACAACATACCCCAAAACATCCTCCACAACATCCTCCAAAACATCCTCCACAACATCCTCCTCAACATCCTCCACAACATCCTCTACAACATCCTCCACAACATCCTCCTCAACATCCTCCTCAACATCCTCCACAACATCCTCTACAACATCCTCCACAACATCCTCCACAACATCCTCCTCAACATCCTCCTCAACATCCTCCACAACATCCTCCACAACATCCTCTACAACATCCTCCACAACATCCTCCACAACATCCTCCACAACATCCTCCTCAACATCCTCCACAACATCCTCTACAACATCCTCCACAACATCCTCCTCAACATCCTCCTCAACATCCTCCACAACATCCTCTACAACATACCCCAAAACATCCTCCACAACATCCTCCAAAACATCCTCCACAACATCCTCAACATCCTCCACAACATCCTCTACAACATCCTCCACAACATCCTCCTCAACATCCTCCTCAACATCCTCCACAACATCCTCTACAACATCCTCCACAACATCCTCCACAACATCCTCCTCAACATCCTCCACAACATCCTCCACAACATCCTCCACAACATCCTCCACGGAACCTCAGGGTTCCAAATCCACCGATATTAAAGAGATTTGCTTGTATTACTTTAATATCAACATAATCAAAACACTATATTTGTCTGTTCCCTCGTCTGTGCTTTCACTCGTCTGTTCGTTCACTCGTCTGTGCTTTCACTCGTCTGTCCGTTCACCACTCTGTGTATTCACCTCTCCGTGCGCTCAGTCTGTTCACTTGTCCGTGCGTTCACTCAACCATGTACATGGTGCGCATTTGTACCTCAAACTTAGATAACTTTTGCTGTAAGGAGATGGATGGTGTGAGGGAGGGTGAGGGAGGGTGAGGGAGGGTGAGGAAGGGTGAGGGAAAGGAGGGGTGAGGTGAGGGATTATGTTGATTAAAAAAGAAAACAGAAAAGGAATCACGGCAACGGGACAGAGACCATTCCCGTTCTTCGGGAATGGGAGAGGATGCCACACTTGGAATCTTGGAATAATACACAGGGAAATCTGAGAATGGTTACCGGGAATCCAGCAACAGCCGGCAGGAATCTGGGAACGACTTCCTGGAATCTGGGAACGACTTCTTGGAATCTGTGGGGGAAAAAAGTTTGGTGAGAAATCTGGGAATGACACGGAGACTTTTGTGAGCACTGCCAGGGTGTATAGGCGCTAGCAGTAGTAATGTACGAACTAGAGGGATGGAACTCACGAAATGGGTAATGTCTTGTGCTTGGAAATTAATTAGTGAGAGAGGCTGGAGGTGAGTGAGAGTTGCACATGAGCTGTTAGGGTTATCAAAGCTTATTCCTTGAGTAGCATTGAAAATATGTTAGGCAAATATTTTGGCTAGTGGGTTTGGGTTTGACAAGGATTTGCATAGTTTGGGCCAGTAGGCCTGCTGCAATGTTCCTCCATTCTTTTGAATTTATGAACGAGGACAGAAATCTAGGATTTTTTTTTTTATGTATGCTGCTGGGATTCACGGACTCGTCTAAATTGTAAGTGGAAATGAACGGCTCAAGAAAGCTAGAAAGTACAACCAGAAAACCTTGGACGAAAACAGGTATTAATGGCATGCAAAGAACTAGTGATGGAGGGACAGTGGGAAAGCAAGAATGCATTGTTGGCATTTAGAGTTGATTGCCGGGAATCATGGGTAATTGGAAATTTTAAGGTTAGAGGATTTGTGTGTGTGTGTGTGTGTGTGTGTGTGTACTGACCTAGTTGTGGTTGCAGGGGTCGAGTCTCAGCTTCTGGCCCCGCCTCTTCACTTGCCGCTACTCAGTCACTCTACCCGCTCCGTGAGCTTTATCATACCTCTCCTTAAAGATATATATAGATCCTGCCTCCACTACATCACTTCCCAGACTATTCCACGTCCTGGCAACTCTGTGACTGAAGAAATACTTCCTAATATCCCTGTGGTTCATCTGAGTCTTCAGCTTCCAACTGTGACCCCTTGTTGCTGTGTCCCATCTCTGGAACATCCTGTCTCTGTCCACCTTGTCTGGTCCTCTCAGTATTTTATATGTCGTTATCATATTTTCCCCTATCCCTCCGATCTTCCAGTGTCGCCAGGTTGATTTCCCTTAACCTCTTCTAGTAGGACATACCCCTTAGCTCCGGGACTAGTCTTGTTGCAAACCCTTTCACTTTCTCTAGGTTCCTTACATGCTTGGCTAGGTGAGGGTTTCAAACTGATGCTGCATACTCCAGCATATGCCCAATGTACACAGTATACAGGGTCCTGAATGACTCTTTATTAAGATGTTCTCGGGTTTACCAATCTCCCGTATGCTGCCGCAGTTATTTGGTTGATGTGCGCCTCAGGAGATGTGCCCGGTGTTATACTCACCCCAAGATGTGTGTACTCACCTAATTGTACTTACCTAATTGTGATTGCAGAGGTCGAGACTCAGCTCCTGGCCCTGCCTCTTCACTGATTGTTACTAGGTCCTCTCTCTCTTTGCTTCCTGAGCCATGTCATACCTCGTCTTAAAGCTACATCACTTGCTAGGCTATTCCACTTCATGACTACTCTATTGCTGAAGAAATACTTCCTAACATCCCCGTGACTCGTCTGAGTCTTCAGCTTCCAATTGTGGCCTCTTGTTTCTGTGTCCCCTCTCTGGAACATCCTGTCTCTATCCACCTTATCTATTCCACGCAGTATTTTGAATGTCGTTATCATGTCTCCCCTGACCCTCCTGTCCTCCAGTGTCGTCAGTCCGATTTCTCTCAACCTCTCTTCGTAGGACATTCCCCTGAGCACTGGAACGAGCCTTGTTGCAAACCTTTAGACTTTCTCTAATTTCTTGACGTGCTTGATCAAGTGTGGGTTCCAAACAGGTGCTGCATACTCCAATATGGGCCTGATGTACACAGTGTACAGTGCCTTGAGTGATTCCTTACTAAGGTATCGGAATGCTATTATTCTCAGGTTTGCCAGGCGCCCATATGCTGCAGCAGTTATCTGGTTGATGTGTGCCTCCGGAGACGTGCTCGGTGTTATAGTCACCCCAAGATCTTTCTCCATGAGCGAGGTTTGCAGTCTTTGACCACCTAGCCTATACTCTGTCTGCGGTCTTCTTTGTCCTTCTCCGATATTCATGACTTTGCACTTGACCAGAAGAAGCCAATTGCTGGACCACGTGTCCAGCCTGTCCAGGTCTCTTCGAAGTCCTGCCTGATCCTCGTCTGATGTAATTCTCCTCATTAACTTCACATCATCTGCGAACAGGGACACCTCTGAGTCTATCCCTTCCATCATGTCATTCACATATATCAAAAATAGCACTGGTTCTAGGACCGACCCCTGTGGGACCCCGCTCGTCACAGGTGCCCACTGTGATACCTCATCACGTACCATTACTCGTTGTTGCCTCCCTGTCAGGTATTCTCTGATCCATTGCACTGCCCTTCCTGTTATACGCGCCTGATCCTCTAGTTTCTGCAGTAATCTCTTGTGAGGAACTGTGTCGAAGGCCTTCTTGCAGTCCAAGAAAATGCAATCAACCCACCCCTCTCTCTCGTGTCTTACTTCTGTAACTTTGTCATAAAACTCCAGAAGGTTTGTGACACAGGATTTGCCTTCCATGAATCCGTGCTGGTTGTCGTATATAATCTTGTTCCGTTCCAGGTGTTCCACCACTCTCCTCCTGATAATCTTCTCCATGACTTTGCATACTATACACGTCAGTGACACTGGTCTGTAATTTAGTGCCTCTTTTCTGTCTCCTTTTTTAAACATGGGGACTACATTTGCTGTCTTCCATACCTCAGGTAGTTGCCTAGTTTAAAGGGATGTGTTGAAGATTGTGGTAAATGGCACACACAGTATTTCTGCTCCCTCTCTGAGAACCCACGGGGAGATGATGTCCGGTCCCATTGCCTTTGAGGTATCAAGGTCACTTAGCAGCTTCTTCACCTCCTTCTCAGTTGTATGTATGTCATCCAACGCTTGTTGGTGTATTTCCTGTTGCTGTCCCCCTCTGTTCTGTCTTCCCATAGTCTTTCCTGTCTCCACTGTGAATACTTCCTTAAATCTTGTGTTGAGCACCTCGCATACCTCTTGATCATTTCTTGTGAGTTCCCCACCTACTTTCTTCAGCCTGATCACCTGGTCTTTGACTGTTGTCGTTCTCCCGATATGGCTAAACAGCAGTTTCGGGTCAGACTTGACTTTCGATGTCATTTTCGTACTGTCGCTGGACCTCCCTCCTTATCTGTGCATATTCGTTTCTGGCTCTTCAACTGATCTCCTTGTTTTCCTGGGTCCTTTGCCTTCTGTACCTCTTCCATTCTCTAATGCACTTAGTTTTTGCCTCCCTGCACCTTCGGGTAAACCAAGGACTCGCTTTGGTCTTCCCATTGTTTCTGTTGCCCTTGGGAACAAACGTTTCCTCTGCCTCCTTGCATTTTGTTGTTACATATTCCATCATTTCGTTTACTGACTTTCCTACCAGTTCTCTGTCCCACTGAACCGCCCATGGGAAGTTCCTCATATTTGTGTAGTCCCCCCTTTTATAGTTTGGCTTTTCCCATTCGACTCCTGTTAACCTTTCCACTTGTAACTCTACTATGTAATCAAAACTCAGGACTATGTGATCACTAGCTCCAAGGGGCCTCTCATATGTGATGTCCTCAATGTCTGAACTACTCAGGGTGAACACAAAGTCCAGTCTTGCTGGTTCATCCTCCCCTCTCTCTCTCTGGTAATGTCCCTGACTGTTGATGCATGAGGTTTTCCAGAACCACATCCATCATCTTGGCTCTCCATGTTTCGGGACCCCCATGAGGCTCCAGGTTTTCCCAATCAATCTCCCTGTAGTTGAAATCACCCATAACCAATAACTTTGCTCTGCACGTTATACATCACTGCAATGACTACCTTATGTTCCCCAGATTGAATTGTACCTACTATGTAGTCCCTTTCTTCAATCCCATCCATGCCTTCCATTTCCTCGAAACCCCATCGGTTTTTTACGAGTAGTGCAACCCCTCCTCCCCTTCTGTTCCTTCTGTCTTTCCACAGGATCAGATATCCTGGTGGGAAGACTGCGTCTGTTATTGTCTCAGTGAGTTTCGTTTCTGTGACTGCTATGATGTCTGGTGGTTGCTCGTTGATTCTTTCATGCCACTCCTCGTATTTGTTTGCTATTCCATCTGCGTTCGTGTACCACACCTTCAGTTTCTTATCTACCACGGTGGACCTGGGAGAATATTGGGGTTGGGGTAGCAGGAGCCCTGGAGGGGGACTATGGGGGTTTGTGGAGTGGGTGGGGTTTGTGATGGGGGGAGGGAGGGCAGAGTGCCCGTAGGGGGCTGCTGTAGGGGAGGGGTTTGTGATGTGGGGGGTGGGGGCAGAGGGAACAGTGTGTGGGTTTTGGTTGAGATTGTTCAGTTGCTTTGGGGTTGTTGTGGTTGGAGTCCTTCTGTGGGT
>NC_091305.1:28585149-28595149 GCF_038502225.1 Cherax quadricarinatus
GGGGGTTTACCCCCGAGAGTGGTTTTTGGGCTCTTTGTGTGGGAGAGGAGGGGGTGTGGCCTTGGGGGAGGAGGGGGTGGGCGGTCACGCTGGAGAGAGGGGGGTTTTTAAGGGGGGGTTCAGGCAGAGAGGAGGGGGTTTGGGGGGGGGTTTGGGGTCGGTTGGGGATGGAGGAGTGTGTCTGTGTGGAGATGGGGGTGTGTGTCATTGTGGGAGGGGATGGGGTGGTGGGCCATGTGTGAAAAGGGAGGTGTGTGTTTCGTGTGGAGAGAGGGGTGGTTTCTTGGTTTTTGGAGAGATGGGGGTGGGTGGTATTGCTGGAGAGAGGGGGTGTGCAGGGGAAAAGGGAGCGGTGGGGTTGCGGTGGAGAGGAGGGGGCCATTGGCTGGAGAGACGGAGGGGTGGGCTCATGGCTGGAGAGGGGGTGGTGGGGGCCTAGTGTGGGGAGAGGAGGGGGGGCTACGGTTGGAAAAGGGGAGCGGTGGGGCCCAAAGGGGGAGACGGATTGGGTGGGGCCTGGTGGGAGAGGAGGGGTGGTCAAGGCGGAGGAGGAGCGGTGGCCATGCGGAAAAACGAGCAGGGGGCCCACGGCGGGAGAGGGAGGCAGGGGTCGGGCGGGGGAAAAGGGGGGGCCCCCCGGGGGCAGGGGCCACCCGTGCTGGGAGAGGAGGGGGTGGTCAATGGCGGGAGGGGATGGAGGGGGGGGCTCAGTGCTGGAGGGGGGGGGTGGGTTTCCTGTGGAGAGGGGGTGGTGCGTCATTGCTGGAGAGGGGGGGGGCTTACCGTGCTGGAGAGAGGAGGTGGGGGGTACTTGCTGGAGAGAAGGGAGGGGGTGGTTCTGGGGGAGAGGGAGGTGGTGGGCTAGTGCTGGAAAATGGAGGTGGTGTTTTCCCAGGTGGAGAGAGGAGGGGGGGGAATGGCTGGAGAGGAGGGTGGGCCGGGGGAGAGAGGAGTGGGGGTTTCGTGGAGAGATGGAGTTGGTGTGTGTTTGGCTGTGTTGGAGAGATGGAGTTGGTGTGTGCCAAATTTCTCAGCATTGAGAGTAGACTGATAGTTATAGAAGATGACATAAAAAATCTTGGAGAAGCAATAGAAGAGAGACGCAAAAGAGAAACGAATAAATACATTAAGTATGGAAGCTGGAGTGAGAGAGGGAGGGAGGGGGTGCGAGAGAGCGAAAGAAAAAGAGGGAGAAAGCGAGGGAGAGGTAGGACATGGGAAAGGGGTGAGAGAATCATACGCCTGAGGAAGGAGGCATAATAGCCTCTTGCTTTGTTTGAGAACATGATATGGATGACTCGCATGATGGACACACATCATGCGAGAGTGTCGATAATTGCGTGTAAAGTCCATCAGTGATGGAGATGAGAGGGAGGGGAGGAGTGGTGCTTGTAGCGGAGGGAGGGAGGAGAGTGATGGAGCCGACGATGGAAAGATGGAGGGAGGAGGCTGATTGAACCAGTGGTGGAAAGAGGTATGGAAGAGCTATTGATGGTAGAAGGAGGGAGGTAGTGTGATGGAAAGAGGGGGTGTAATTTCTGATTAAATAAAAATGGGCCTAACAACAGCGTGCTGCTACCACAGTCACAGAGCAGCAACATAAGTTACCTACGTATTCCCTGTGGTATTCCACCACACAGGATGAGTTTTGTCCATCAGATAATGAAATCTGTCAGATTGAACCGGGAGACTCCGGTAAGGCGACGGAAGATTTCATCAGGCATTTCCCTCTGGTTTCAAGACTCCCACACTGTGTAGAGCTCTTCAGGGTGTAACGTTTACCACTAAAAAAAAACATACCACGGGTGGGGGTTTGAACCCGCGGTCAGAGAGTCTCAAAACTACAGACCGCGACGGTCTGGAGTTTTGAGACTCTCTGACCGCGGGTTCAAACCCCACCATGGTATGGTTTGTTTGCAATCGTGTCATTACGATTTCGTGAGTCACGTTTACCACCATGTGGAGTCTGTCTCTCCCACCTTTACATAGTGGTGTGACTGGGAGATCTGAGAAGTCATACAGTCATACAATCTAAACACACACACACACACACACACACACACAAGCAGCCAGATATGTATACTCGTGTGTCAGCACCATTGAATTTGCGTATTATCCCGTGTTGAGATACATATACTGTTATTTTCTTGTCTCCCTTGACGGACACATGTTGAGATTCCTCAGGGGGAAAACAATTGCACTTCTGAACTGGAATTTCAAGGAATTACTAAAATCAATGAAAATTATTAACTAATGTATTTTATTATTATTATTATTATTATTATTATTATTATTATTATTATTATTATTATTATTATTATTATTATTATTATTATTATTATTATTATTATTATTGTTACTGTTTTTGGGAAGAACTAAATCCATAGGAGATAATATTCAAATCATGGTGGTGATTATTAAGTATTGTAAACAAGCCACCCTGGCACGAGGGCCACCCTGGCACGAGGGCCACCCTGGCACGAGGGCCACCCTGGCACGAGGGCCACCCTGGCACGAGGGCCACCCTGGCGCGAGGGCCACCCTGGCACGAGGGTGAATCTTACGACACGTTGACTCAGTTTACGTCACTCTGGACAAAGCATCAATCAAAAAATCCTGTCTTCAAACTTTATTTCTGGCTCGAATATCCTCAGCAATAATAAAAACCCCAAAATAAACCAATATACGATGATAAAAGTTAAAATGCAAAATTGATTTTGAGAAAATGCTTGTAATTCTTTCTGAGAAAGATGTGCGTGTTGTTGCAATTGTTTTCTTGAAGAAACCTCAGCAATCTGGAGGTGAGAGAGGACATGGAGATTGTAACAATCCAGGCATCACACCACGGTAAAATGTGTAAATGTAACGGCACTGACACATACACTCACACGCAGGCACACACACACACACACACACACACACACACACACACACACACACACACACACACACACACACACACACACACACACACACACACACACGAGGGAAGGGACTGAAGGAAGGAACACTCCACGGGAAGGAACTAAAACACATCAGAGGATGCAATGGGAGTCACAGTGGGGGGTGGAAAGGGAGAGATCCGTGTTTGTCTATGGGCTAGACGAAGCTAAAGGGGAAACTTATGATGAAAGAAAGCAGGAGGAGAAAAAAGCGATTGAAGACATCATGAAGGTGATAGGCGAGGGGGACATGACCCAGGTGGCAAATTTTCGGAGAATTGGGTGGTTCACAAAGAAGAGGAATCGGCCTCTCAAAGTAATTTTCAAGGCAGAATCAACCCGAACCATGATCCTGCAGGAGAAAGCACGGCTGAGAGGCAAGCAGGAGTTCCGGAGTGTGTACCTCGACCGAGACAGAACACAGGACGAAAGGAAGACAATGAAAGAGAGAGTTCAAAAACGAAAGGAGAAATGGGAGGAAATGAAAAAGGAGTGCAGAATAACCCAGGATCAAATGGAAGGACAAGCGCACCCCCCAGAAACACCTGCAGAAGGACTCCAGCCACGACACCCCCAAGGAAACTGAACAATCCAAACCAACCATCACACACCGATCCCTCTGTTTCCACCCCCCGCACCACAGTTACAGTATTAGAACAGAAGTTGAAGGTTTGGTACACAAATGCAGATGGATTAACGAATAAACATGAGGAATGGCAAGAAAGAATCAATGAGAAGTCCCCAGACATCATAGCAGTTACAGAAACAAAACTCATGGAGACAATAACAGATGCAATCTTCCCATCAGGATACCAGATCATGAGGAAAGATAGAAGGGGCAGGGGGGGAGGTGGGGTTGCTCTGCTCGTAAAAAACAGATGGAAATTCGAGAAAATGGAAGGAATAGATGAGACGGGAGAAAGAGACTACATAGCAGGTACACTTCAGTCTGGGGAACACAAAGTGGTCATTGCAGTGATGTATAATCCACCACAGAACTGCAGGAGGCCAAGAGAGGAATATGAAGAGAGCAACAGAGCAATGGTGGACACACTTGCTGAGGTGGCAAGAAGAGCTCACTCCAGCAGAGCAACGTTGTTGGTTATGGGGGATTTCAAGCACAGGGAGATTGACTGGGAAAACCTGGAGCCACATGGGGGTCCCGAAACATGGAGAGCCAGGATGTTGGACGTGGTGCTGGAAAACCTCATGCACCAATATGTTAAGGACACTACCAGAGTGAGAGGGGAGGATGAACCAGCAAGATTGGACCTTGTGTTCACCCTGGGCAGCTCAGACATTGAGGACATCAAGTATGAGAGTCCCCTAGGAGCTAGCGACCACGTGGGTCTGTGCTTTGAATACATAGTAGAGCTGCAAGTGGAGAGAATAACAGGAGTAGAATGGGAAAAACCTGACTATAAAAGAGGGGACTACATAGGGTTGAAGAACTTCCTGCGGGAGGTCCAGTGGGACAGAGAACTAGCAGGAAAGCCAGTAAATAAAATGATGGAATATGTAGCAACAAAATGCAAGGAGGCAGTGGAAAGGTTCATTCCCAAGGGCAACAGTAACAACGGGAAGACCAGAACAAGCCCCTGGTTTACCCGACGGTGTAAGGAGGCAAAAACAAAGTGCAATAGAGAATGGAAAAAGTACAGAAGGCAGAGAACACACGAAAATAGGGAGATCAGTCGCAGAGCCAGGAATGAGTACGCACAGGTAAGGAGGGAGGCCCAGCGACAGTATGAAAATGACATAGCATCGAGAATCAAGACTGACCCGAAACTGTTGTATAGCCACATCAGGAGGAAGACAACAGTCAAAGACCAGGTGATCAGATTAAGGACAGAAGGTGGAGAACTCACAAGAAATGATCAGGAGGTATGTGAGGAGCTGAACAGGAGATTTAAGGAAGTTTTTACAGTAGAGACAGGAAGCGCTGTGGGAAGACAGCACAGAAGGGAACATCAAGAGGGAATATACCAACAAGTGTTGGATGACATACGAACAACTGAGGAGGAGGTGAAGAAGCTCTTAAGTGACCTTGACACCTCAAAGGCGATGGGACCGGACAACATCTCCCCATGGGTCCTTAGAGAAGGAGCAGAGATGCTGTGTGTGCCTCTAACCACAATCTTCAACACATCCCTTGAAACTGGGCAACTACCTGAGAAATGGAAGACAGCTAATGTAGTCCCCATATTTAAGAAAGGACACAGAAACGAGGCACTAAACTACAGACCTGTGTCTCTGACATGTATTGTGTGCAAAGTCATGGAGAAGATTATCAGGAGGAGAGTGGTCGAACACCTGGAAAGGAACAAGATTATAAATGAAAACCAGCATGGGTTCATGGAAGGCAAATCTTGTATCACAAACCTCCTGGAGTTTTATGACAAGGTAACAGAAGTAAGACACGAGAGAGAGGGTTGGGTAGATTGCGTTTTCCTAGACTTCAGGAAGGCCTTTGACACAGTTCCCCACAAGAGATTAGTGCAGAAGCTGGAGGATCAGGCACACGTAAAAGGAAGGGCACTGCAATGGATAAGGGAATACCTGACAGGGAGGCAGCAACGAGTCATGGTACGTGAAGAGGTATCACAGTGGGCGCCTGTTACGAGCGGGGTCCCACAGGGGTCAGTTCTAGGACCAGTGCTATTTTTGATATATGTGAACGACATGATGGAAGGAATAGACTCTGAAGTGTCCCTGTTTGCAGATGACGTGAAGTTGATGAGAAGAATTAAATCGGACGAGGATGAGGCAGGACTGCAAAGAGACCTGGAGAGGCTGGACATGTGGTCCAGTAACTGGCTTCTCGAATTCAATCCAGCCAAATGCAAAGTCATGAAGATTGGGGAGGGGCA
This sequence comes from Cherax quadricarinatus, assembly GCF_038502225.1. NCBI lineage: Eukaryota > Metazoa > Arthropoda > Malacostraca > Decapoda > Parastacidae > Cherax > Cherax quadricarinatus. Next base: position 28,590,962 of record NC_091305.1, read on the forward strand.
AAGAAGACCGCAGACAGAGTATAGGCTAGGTGGACAAAGACTACAGACCTCACTCAGGGAGAAAGACCTTGGGGTGACCATAACACCGAGCACATCACCGGAGGCACACATCAACCAAATAACCGCTGCAGCATACGGGCGCCTGGCAAACCTGAGAATAGCGTTCCGATACCTTAATAAGGAATCGTTCAAGACACTGTACACTGTGTATGTTAGGCCCATACTGGAGTATGCAGCACCAGTCTGGAACCCACACCTGGTCAAGCACGTCAAGAAGTTAGAGAAAGTACAAAGGTTTACAACAAGGCTAGTCCCAGAGCTCAAGGGAATGTCGTACGAGGAAAGGTTAAGGGAAATCGGACTGACGACCCTGGAGGACAGAAGGGTCAGGGGAGACATGATAACGACATACAAGATACTGCGGGGAATAGACAAGGTGGACAGAGATAGGATGTTCCAGAGAGGGGACACAGGGACAAGGGGTCACAACTGGAAGCTGAAGACTCAGACGAGTCACAGGGACGTTAGGAAGTATTTCTTCAGTCATAGAGTTGTCAGCAAGTGGAATAGCCTAGCAAGTGAAGTAGTGGAGGCAGGAACCATACATAGTTTTAAGAAGAGGTATGACAAAGCTCAGGAAGCAGAGAGAGAGAGGATCCAGAAGCGATCAGTGAAGAGGCGGGGCCAGGAGCTGAGTCTCGACCCCTGCAATCACAATTAGGTGAGTACACACACACACACACACACACACATGAAAGACCCCTTGGAGTCAGCGATCATGTGGTTTTAAGATTCGAATACACAGTGGAATTACAAGTGGAGGTGAAGCAGGAAGAGCCGGACGAATGAAGCCAAACTACAAGAAGCGGACTACGCGGGAATGAAGAACTTCCTGAACGGGGTTCAGTAGGACAGGGAATTTAGTAAACGAGGTGATAGAATATGTGACAACAGTATGCAAGGAAGCTGAGGAGAGGTTTGCACCCACGGGTAACAGGATTAATGAAAAAGCCAGGATGAGCCCATGGTTCACCCAAAGGTGCAGGGAGGCAAAACCCAAGTGTGCTAGGGAATGGAAGAAATATAGAAGGCAAAGGACCAAGGAGAATAAGGAGAGCAGTCGTAGAGCCAGAAATGAATATGCACAGATAAGAAGGGAGGCCCAACGAAGTTGTACTGCCACATCAGTAGGAAAACAACAGTCAAGGACCAGGTAATCAGGCTAAGGAAGGAAGGAGGAGAGATTACAAGAAACGACCGAGAAGCATGTGAGGAACTCAACATGAGATTCAAAGAAGTAAACCAAACCATACCCCCGGCCGGGATTGAACCCGCGGTCATAGAGTCTCAAAACTCAAAACTCGTGTCATTACGATTTCTTGAGTTCAAAGTGTTCACAGAAGAGACAGGAGGGGCTCCAGAAAGACGGAGAGGTGGGGCACACCACCTAGTGTTGGACACAATACATACAACCGAGGAAGAAGTGAAGAGGCTGCTGAGCGAGCTAGACACCTGAAAGGCGATGGTGCCGAATAACATCTCTCCATGGGTCCTGAGAGAGGGTGCAGAGGCGCTATGTGTACCTCTAACAACAATATTCAACACATCTTTCGAAACAGGAAGATTACCTTAGGTATGGAAGACAGCAAATGTAGTCCCAATTTTTAAAAAAGGAGACAGACAAAAAGCACTAAACTATAGACCAGTGTCACTGACACGTATATTATGCAGAGTCGTATAGAAGTTTATCAGGAGAAGAGTGGTGGAACACCTAGAAAGAAATGTGCTAATCAACAACATCCAACACGGTTTCAGGGACGGGAAATCCTGTGTCACAAACCTTTTGGAGTTCTATGACAGGGTGACAGCAGTAAGACAAGAGAGAGAGAGGGGTGGGTAGATTGCATTTTCCTGGACTGTAAGAAGGTGTTTGGCACAGTCCCACACAAGAGATTAGTGCCAAAACTGGAGGACCGATCAGGGATAACAGGGAAGACACTACAGTGAATCAGGAAATACCTGTCAGGAAGACAGGAGGGAGTCATGGTACATGGCGAGGTGTCCGAGTGGGCGCCTGTGACCAGTGGGGTTCCACAGGGGTCAGTCCTAGGACCGATGCTGGTTTTGGTATTTGTGAACGACATGACGGAAGGAATAGACTCCGAAGTGTCCCTGTTTGCAGATGATGTGAAGTTGAGAAGAATTCAGTTGGACGAGGACCAGGAAGAACTACAAAGGGATCTGGACAGGCTGCAGGCCTGGTCCAGCAAAATTGGCTCCTGGAGTTCAACCCCACCAAGTGCAAAGTCATGAAGATTGGGGAACGGCAAAGAAGACCGCAGACGGAGCACAGCCTAGGGGGCCAGAGACTACAAACCTCACTCAAGGAAAAAGATCTTGGGGTGAGTTTAACACCAGGCACATTTCCTGAGGCGAACATCAACCAAATAACTGCTGCAGCATATGGGCGCCTGGCAAACCTCAGAACAGCATTCCGACATCTTAATAAGGAATTGTTCAGGACCCTGTACACCGTGTACGTTAGGCCCATATTGGAGTCTGCAGCACCAGTTTGGAGCCCACATCTAGCCAAGCACGTAAAGAAACTAGAGAAAATGCAAAGGTTTGCAAGAAGACTAGTCCCAGAGCTAAGGGGTATGTCCTACGAGGAGAGGTTAAGGGAAATCGACCTGACGACACCTGAGGACAGGAGACATAGGGGGGACATGATAACGACATATAAAATACTGAGAGGAATTGACAAGGTGGACAGAGACAGAATGTTCCAGAGATGAGACACATCAACAAGGGGACACAGTTGGAAATTGAAGACACAGATGAATCACAGGGATGTTAGGAAGTATTTCTTCAGCCACAGAGTAGTCAGGAAGTAGAATAGTTTGGGAAGCGATGTAGTTGAAGCAGGATCCATATATAGCTTTAAGCAGAGGTATGATAAAGTTCATGGTGGTATAAACCTTGGTAATAAATACCGACAAGTTGGTTTAGAAAGACACGTAAGCAAACACTAAAACATATTTATTAGAAAACGTTTCGGTCCTGGGACCTTGATCAAGGTCCCAGGACCGAAACGTTTTCTAATAAATGTTATAGTGTTTGCTTACGTGTCTTTCTAAACCAAAGTTCATGGTGCAGGGAGAGTGACCCAGTAGCGGCCAGTGAAGAGGCTGGGCCAGGAGCTGAGTCTCGACCCCTGCAACCACAATTAGGTGAGTACACACACACACACACACACACACACACACACACACACACACACACACACACACATACACACACAACTGAGGAGGAGGTGAAGAAGCTCTTAAGTGACCTTGACACCTCAAAGGCGATGGGACCGGACAACATCTCCCCATGGGTCCTTAGAGAAGGAGCAGAGATGCTGTGTGTGCCTCTAACCACAATCTTCAACACATCCCTTGAAACTGGGCAACTACCTGAGAAATGGAAGACAGCTAATGTAGTCCCCATATTTAAGAAAGGAAACAGAAACGAGGCACTAAACTACAGACCTGTGTCTCTGACATGTATTGTGTGCAAAGTCATGGAGAAGATTATCAGGAGGAGAGTGGTCGAACACCTGGAAAGGAACAAGATTATAAATGAAAACCAGCATGGGTTCATGGAAGGCAAATCTTGTATCACAAACCTCCTGGAGTTTTATGACAAGGTAACAGAAGTAAGACACGAGAGAGAGGGTTGGGTAGATTGCGTTTTCCTAGACTGCAGGAAGGCCTTTGACACAGTTCCCCACAAGAGATTAGTGCAGAAGCTGGAGGATCAGGCACACATAAAAGGAAGGGCACTGCAATGGATAAGGGAATACCTGACAGGGAGGCAGCAACGAGTCATGGTACGTGAAGAGGTATCACAGTGGGCGCCTGTTACGAGCGGGGTCCCACAGGGGTCAGTTCTAGGACCAGTGCTATTTTTGATATATGTGAACGACATGATGGAAGGAATAGACTCTGAAGTGTCCCTGTTCGCAGATGACGTGAAGTTGATGAGAAGAATTAAATCGGACGAGGATGAGGCAGGACTGCAAAGAGACCTGGAGAGGCTGGACATGTGGTCCAGTAACTGGCTCCTCGAATTCAATCCAGCCAAATGCAAAGTCATGAAGATTGGGGAGGGGCAAAGAAGACCGCAGACAGAATATAGGCTAGG
>NC_091305.1:28597649-28610149 GCF_038502225.1 Cherax quadricarinatus
AGTCCTTGGTTCACCCAAAGGTGTAGGGAGGCAAAAACTAGGTGTACTAGAGAATGGAAAAGGTACAGAAGACAGAGAACTCAGGAAAATAAAGAGATTAGCCGAAGAGCCAGAAATGAATATGCACAGATAAGAAGGGAGGCTCAGCGACAATATGAAAATGACATAGCATCGAAAGTCAAGACTGACCCGAAGCTGTTGTACAGCCACATCAGGAGGAAAACAACAGTCAAGGACCAGGTAATCAGACTGAGGAAGGGTGATGGGGAATTCACAAGAAACGACCGAGAGGTATGTCAGGAGCTCAACACGAGATTTAAAGAAGTATTTACAGTGGAAACCAGTAGGACTCCAGGAAATCAGAACAGGGGGGTACACCAGCAAGTGCTGGATGAGGTACATATAACCAAGGAGGAAGTGAAGAAGCTGCTATGCGAACTTGACACCTCAAAGGCGGTGGGACCAGACAACATCTCTCCGTGGGTCCTTAAAGAGGGAGCAGAGATATTGTGTGTGCCATTAACAAAGATCTTCAACACATCATTTGAAACTGGGCAACTCCCTGAGGTATGGAAGATGGCAAATGTAGTCCCAATTTTTAAAAAGGGAGACAGACATGAGGCACTAAACTACAGACCTGTATCACTAACGTGTATAGTATGCAAGGTCATGGAGAAGATAATCAGGAGGAGAGTGGTGGAGCACCTGGAAAGAAACAAGTGTATAATTGACAACCAGCATGGTTTCAGGGAAGGAAAATCCTGTGTCACAAACCTACTAGAGTTTTATGACAAGGTGACAGAAGTAAGACAAGAGAGAGAGGGATGGATCGACTGCATTTTTTTGGACTGCAAAAAGGCCTTCGACACAGTTCCTCACAAGAGGTTACTGAAAAAGCTAGAAGATCAGGCACACATAACAGGAAAGGCACTGCAATGGATCAGAGAATACCTGACAGGGAGGCAACAACGAGTCATGGTACGTGACGAGGTGTCAGAGTGGGCGCTTGTGACAAGCGGGGTTCCACAGGGGTCAGTCCTAGGACCTGTGCTGTTCTTGGTATATGTGAACGACATAACGGAAGGGATAGACTCAGAAGTGTCCTTGTTTGCAGATGATGTGAAGTTAATGAGAAGAATCAAATCGGATGAGGATCAGGCAGGACTACAAAGAGACCTGGACAGGCTACAAGCCTGGTCCAGAAACTGGCTCCTTGAGTTTAACCCTGCCAAATGCAAAGTCATGAAGATTGGGGAAGGGCAAAGAAGACCGCAGACACAATATAATTTAGATGGCCAAAGACTGCAAACCTCACTCAAGGAAAAAGATCTGGGGGTGAGTATAACACCGAGCATATCTCCTGAGGCGCACATAAATCAGATAACTGCTGCAGCATACGGGCGCCTGGCAAACCTACGGATAGCGTTCCGATACCTCAATAAGGAGTCGTTCAAGACACTGTATACCATTTACGTCAGGCCCATACTGGAGTATGCAGCACCAGTTTGGAATCCACACCTAGTCAAGCACGTCAAGAAATTAGAGAAAGTGCAAAGGTTTGCAACAAGACTAGTCCCAGAGCTACGGGGATTGTCGTACGAAGAAAGGTTGAGGGAAATCGGCCTGACGACACTGGAGGCCAGGAGGGTCAGGGGAGACATGATAACGACATATAAAATACTGCGCGGAATAGACACGGTGGACAAAGACAGGATGTTCCAGAGATGGGACACATACACAAGAGGTCACAATTGGAAGTTGAAGACTCAGATGAATCAAAGGGATGTTAGGAAGTATTTCTTCAGTCATAGAGTAGTCAAGTCGTGGAATAGTCTAGAAAGTGAAGTAGTGGAGGCGGGAACCATACATAGTTTTAAGGCGAGGTATGATAAAGCTCATGGAGCAGGGAGAGAGAGGACCTAGTAGCAATCAGTGAAGAGGCGGGGCCAGGAGCTATGACTCGACCCCTGCAACCACAAATAGGTGAGTACAAATAGGTGAGTACAGGCGATAGTAAGCGCCATAACCATTGGAAATTCAAAGTATACGAAGAGATCACTGAAGATGCGACACCAGCTATAAATGTGTAATTGCAAATATGTAATAACACCCAATTACGTGAGTATATACCATCAGCACATATATAAGAATTGCAAGAACAAGTAGAGGTGAGGTAGAAGAATGCCGAGAAATTACATAATAACATAAGAAAGGAGGAACACTGCAGAAGGCCAATTGGCCAATACTAGGCAAGTCCTTCTTCAGCCCAAACCCACTGGTACCCTGTTAACGAAGAAGAGAGAGTGACGGTAAAATATGAGGAATCAAGAGGGCAGGATCCCGGGATGCTCACCCAGGGAGGCTCTCAGACTGCTGGAACAGGGGAAGGCTCCGAGACTGCTGGAACAGGGGAAGGCTCCGAGACTGCTGGAACAGGGGAAGGCTCCGAGACTGCTGGAACAGGGGAAGGCTCCGAGACTGCTGGAACAGGGGAAGGCTCCGAGACTGCTGGAACAGGGGAAGGCTCCGAGACTACTAAAACAGGGAGAGGTTCCGAGACTACTGGAATAAGGGAAGGCTCCGAGACTGCTGGAACAGGGGGAGGCTCCAAAACTCTGGTCAGGTAAGTGCTTACTGAAATTTAATCTGACTATACGAAAAGTGGTGAGAGGAGAGTGATAGTCTGTGAGAGGAAAGTGATAGTCTATGAGAGAAGAGTGATAGTCTGCGAGAGGAGAGTGATAGTCTGTGAGAGAGTGATAGTCTGTGAGAGGAGAGTGATAGTCTGTGAGAAGACAGTGAAGGCAAAACAAGAAGGAAGATCTGGAAGTGGTGTTCACACTGAGCATGTTACCAGAAGTTCAGAAACGGGTCCTTGAGTGTGAGTGTGTGTGCCTGTGTGTATGTTTATACTATGCAGTAATCAACCACAGAGGGAATTGAATGATAGCTCTAGGCCTTTCGTGTTGCGATATTGCAGGCTCCTGAAGATGATTACAACACGAAAGGCCTAGGGTCATCATTCAACTTCCCCTGTGGCTGTTTTGTTTATATATATATATATATATATATATATATATATATATATATATATATATATATATATATATATATGTGTGTGTGTGTGTGTGTGTGTGTGTGTGTGTGTTAATAATAACACTGCGACTAGCCAAGGATTCGAACCCATGTCGTTTTGGCCCGCCTCATGGTTAGAGAAAATCACATGATGCTCTAACCCACAGGATCACCAAATCCTACAAGAATCAAACACCTAGCAGAGCTAGGTGTTTTACTGTGATCCGAGGACATACGGTGGTGTGGGTGCCTCTGAGCTAATTTCATTCTACTCCCCGTCTGGTGTACTAGCCTCCACAAGCAGTATTTTATATTATTGTAACCACGAGCGAGTGGTATTTAATCAATAACAACACTCGAACCCATGTCGTTGTAGCCCACGTCATGTGATTTTCGCTCACCATGAGGCGGACCAAAACATGGATTCGAGTCCTTGGCTTATCACAGTGTTGTTATTGATTAAATACCAATCGTTCATGATTACAATAATACAAAACACTGTTTGTGGAGGCTAGTACACTAAACGGGCAGTAGAATGAAATTAGCTCAGAGGCACCCACACCACCATATGTCCTCGGATCAAGATAAAACACCTAGCTCTGCTGGGTGCTTTATTCTTGTAGGATTTGATAGTCCTGTGGGTTAGAGCGTCATGTGATTTTCGCTCACCATGAGGCGGGGCAAAACAACATGGGTTCGAGTCCTTGGCTAGTCGCAGTACCTTCGATATGCCTTTGAAGAATTTCGAGATTATATCTACTCTCTGAGCCCGGCCATGGGCCAGGCTCGTCTAATGCTTGCCTGGTCAATCAGGTTTTTGCTGCTGGGGGCCCGCTGCCCAACATATCCATCACAGCCTGGTTGATCTGGCACCTGGTGAACATACTTGTCTAGTTTCCTCTTGAAGGCTTCAACACTTGTTCCAGCAGTGTTTCTGATATCTGATGTTGTTGTTTCTGATGTTGTTATTGATTAAATACTACTCGTTCGTGGTTACAATAATATATATATATATATATATATATATATATATATATATATATATATATATATATATATATATATATATATATATATATATATATATATAGATATGTACAAAACAACCACTGTGAAAGAGCAGTGAAATTCCAAGCGCTTTCGTGACTACTCACATTGTCCAGGAACTATGACAATATGAGTAGTCACGAAAGCCCTTGGAATTTCACTACTCTTTCACAGTGGTTGTTTTGCATATTTTAAAATCACCTGTTTACTGTGATCTTATTGTATTTATATATATATATATATATATATATATATATATATATATATATATATATATATATTTGTACCAAAAATCTTTAGAAAACTTGCCTAACCTTATTATAACAAGCGCAATTTAATTTAGCCTAATCGAACTATATATATATATATATATATATATATATATATATATATATATATATATATATATATACAAACACTAATCTCTGGCCGAAGGAGACTCGAACCTACGAACCTCAGAACAAGGTATGCAGTGCTCTACCTCTGTACCACACTGGTCCAATACCTTGGAGTCCATCCAACGGCGGTAGAGCACTGCGTACCTTGTTCTAAGGTTCGTAGGTTCTAATCTCCTTCAGCCAGAGGTTAGTGTTTGTGAATATTTTGCCTGTGAAATATATATATATATATACATATATATATATATATATATATATATATATATATATATATATATATATATATATATATATATATATATATATATATATATTAAACAATTTATATAAAGAGGTACCACCTCTAGAACTTTAATGGGGACCCTCATCCTCAGAGAAGACAATAAACGTACCTCAGGGAAAACTCAAGGTTCTCCCCGGAGCTGTTTGAATATTTTCTTCTCCTACCCCCCCCCCATAATTTATATTATATATGTACTTTATTAACAGACAGAATACATTGATAGAAAACACAAACATGAATACATTGGTACAATATATCAAAGGTTATGAATCTCCTCCAGCTCCTCTGACGCGAGCCAAGTATGCAGCATGCATTTCCCCTCTGGATGGCCACGCTGAGGCGCTGGAACATGAAAGTGGCTGCCCTTGGGTCTCTGGTAGTGTCGATGAGTCTGGAACCCAGTTCTTTAAGGAAACTTGTGGCATGTTTTCCCCATAATCCCAAGGTCTCTGATCCCACTGGGACAAATTGATACTGTTGGCTAATGTCCCTGTACTTGCTGATCTTGTACTCCTCCCTGTGGTCAGCAGCTCCTCCCTGTCGCCCCACACTGTGATGGATATAGGTGTCAGCCAGTGTGGACACACAGGTCTAGTCCCATGCTAAGAGATTGCCATTTTTCCAAGGATAGATGGTGATTCTATCAGGGCAGTTTGCTGAGTTGTGGGTATCGTTGGCTGCTAGTGATCGGGGATCACTCTCGGCTGGGCATCCAGCTGTAGCACGGGTTCTCTTTATGATGTCGTTGACCTCATTGTGTCTTGCATGCCAGCCCTTGATTTTGGAACAGTTAAGACCGTGTAGACCATACTGGTCGGCTTGCGCATCGCCGCAAATACACGTATATTCCGTGTGAATTGAGGCAGCAAGGCACAGAGCCACTGCAATACAGAGGGTCTTAGGGTCGAGGCGCCTTCCCATTGCCGATATGGGAACTGTTTGGAGGAAGTTCCTGGAGTGATGTGCGCTCACAGCTTGGAGACGGGCAATCTCCCTGTCTGATGTTGCAGCCCTGAGCATGTTGGCAAGCACCGTTTTGGCGATGGGGCCATCCCAGCTTGACTGTAAGCCAGTGCTGCACTAGGGTTTGGAGCTGGAGCAGCAAGAGTCTCCCATTCAGTGATGGCACTGGCGTAGTTAGGGTCCTGTATTCCTGCTGAGTCACTGAGGTTATCAGGAAGAATTTGTCTTATTAACTCGTTTGATGCTATGAAAGAGGATAGGAAAGCTGGTAGGGCAATCTGGGAGGATCTGCGTACTCCCAGCTCCCGAAGTCTGACCGGAAGTGAGTCTGGCAACCACTGTCCATCATCAAGGGAAAGATTCAATATACTCTCTAGCATGGTCTTAAGGAGAGAGTCATATTCCTTGGGTTTCGGACTGCTGAAGGCTGGGGATCATCTCAGAAAGTAGGTAAGTTTTGGGATTGACAGGCAGCTGGTGAGTAGGTAGAAGGTATCATGTGTATCAATGTCTTTCATCCTGCTTTCCATCGTCCGAAGGTCTGAGACATTTTTTCCTAGGACCAGATCGATGGCATTGGACCCAAGAGGAGCACCGAGGAGAGTGCTATTGGCTGGATCAATGGCTCGTGCTCCTGGTAAAACGGCGCTAATATTCTGGATCATCTGTTGATTGGTAGAAACTATTTCACATTTGGTGGGGTTTAAAGAAAGGCCCAGGCTTTCTCCCATGTCTTTAATTTTACTGATATCTTCTAGGAGAGATTCTGTTGTGCCAGCTAGAGTACCATCATCCAAGAACCAGAATATATATATATATATATATATATATATATATATATATATATATATATATATATATATATATATATATATATATATATATAACCTCATCAAACAAATATTAAAATTTCTCGTCAGGGAATGTTTATTGTTTAAAAACAAATGGAAGTAACTCAAAACACTTAAAGCAGATAGTAACATGGAAACTGCTTGAAGTCTTGCAGTGCAACTCTTAGCAGCCACCACATTCAGCCACACATTCAGAACGAGAAAGGGAGACACGAAAGTCTTTTCCGAAAATTTCTTTTTTGGGGGTTTATTAACCCGGACATCTAATTCCGGCATTATTAGATTGGATTGTACTAGTAATAAACTTTGACACCCACTGCTCTGAAAGATTTATTTTTTCCTCTCCTGTCTTTGTTTTAGAATATATTCCACGCATTTTTTTTAAGCTAATATGTTGTCATTTTTTCCTGTGAAAAATGGATACACTGGAATTCTTTTTCCGTGAAATAATTCCGAGCTGAATTGAGGTCTGAATTAAGGGTCTGAATTGTACCTGATGAAGCCGCATGCTTTCCAGTCCCCTGAGCCTACTGGTGCTTGCTCTCTCTCTCTCTCTCTCTCTCTCTCTCTCTCTCTCTCTCTCTCTCTCTCTCTCTCTCTCTCTCTCCCTCCCTCTCTCTATCTCCTCCAAAGGTATATAAATGTAACTAGAAATATATGACAGGTGACCGATCACAGCACAATATATATATAAGAAGATTAACTGATGAAGCAAAACAAACGAAGATTCTGAAGTGAACATGATGTTGAGTGTGTCTTCTGAAGACACCCAACATCAGTGTCTTCTGAAGACACCCAACATCAGTGTCTTCTGAAGACACCCAACATCAGTGTCTTCTGAAGACACCCAACATCAGTGTCTTCTGAAGACACCCAACATCAGTGTCTTCTGAAGACACCCAACATCAGTGTCTTCTGAAGACACCCAACATCAGTGTCTTCTGAAGACACCCAACATCAGTGTCTTCTGAAGACACCCAACATCAGTGTCTTCTGAAGACACCCAACATCAGTGTCTTCTGAAGACACCCAACATCAGTGTCTTCTGAAGACACCCAACATCAGTGTCTTCTGAAGACACCCAACATCAGTGTCTTCTGAAGACACCCAACATCAGTGTCTTCTGAAGACACCTAACATCAGTGTCTTCTGAAGACACCCAACATCAGTGTCTTCTGAAGACACCCAACATCAGTGTCTTCTGAAGACACCCAACATCAGTGTCTTCTGAAGACACCCAACATCAGTGTCTTCTGAAGACACCCAACATCAGTGTCTTCTGAAGACACCCAACATCAGTGTCTTCTGAAGACACCCAACATCAGTGTCTTCTGAAGACACCCAACATCAGTGTCTTCTGAAGACACCCAACATCAGTGTCTTCTGAAGACACCCAACATCAGTGTCTTCTGAAGACACCCAACATCAGTGTCTTCTGAAGACACCCAACATCAGTGTCTTCTGAAGACACCCAACATCAGAGTGTCTATTGAAGAGAACACGCATCAGTGTCTTCTTAAGACAACAAACATCAGAGTGTCTTCTGAAGACGACACACAATAACATGGAGGTCGTAGAACAGAGGACAAACATGCCAACATCTATTAAAAGCTTGAGCAAATAAATCTTTAAAGTCATCAGTCAGCTGACTAATGGGAGAAAGGAGAGCCCAGGAGCTTGATTCCAACCTTAGTAAAAAATAAAAGAAACGTAGACATTATCATACCTGTAATTTATTAGCGCTGAGGGAATGCGGAGGATCCAAGACTAAACTCCCTGGAAACTTACAAATACAACAAGAACACTAGCACACCTGGACTTTATTTGCGCTAAAAAAATTTATCGATACATAGATTTCTAAAAACTCATACACACACACCTGCCAATTTCATATTCCGATGAGAAGGTGTGGAGGCCGCAGCGTGGGTGAGTCTACAAGCAGAACTTCCCTTTTAGGACAATCCCGGCCATTCTGTCTCCGCGCACCACCATTCTCTTTTAGTCTGACGTGCTATATTTTAAACTAATGTTTGTGTGTGCGCGTCCCACCTCTCTGACCTCTCCTACACTGTTATATATATATATATATATATATATATATATATATATATATATATATATATATATATATATATATATATATATATATATATATATATATATGTGTGTGTGTGTGTGTGTGTGTGTATTTATATATATACATGATGAAATTAAATGTCGAGAAAATGCTTCATTTGCCGTCGTGTGATCAGGTCACCTCCGTGTGTGTGTGTGTGTGTAGATATACGACATTCAGACGCCATCCAGTTTTGGAATTCGCTCTCTAAATAACATTTCTGAAATTCGCACGCCCGAGCTGATCACTGTGGCTCCTCACAGCTCGTCAAAGCTCGTCACAGCACTACACAGCTCGTCACCGTTCGTCACAGCACGTCACCGACTCGTCAAATAATACAGGTGAGAAACGTGTTGGTTGAGGTACACTTTGTCTTGTGTCCTGTGTTGTGGATATCACACTGGCTGTCTGTCTGTGTCTCCGGGTCCGTCCGTCACACCTGGAGTTAATTACCGGAGGCAGGTATGAACATCGTCCCGTGTCAGTAGGGATGCTTTGTTCGCTCTCTTGGAAATGGAGCAACCAACTCTGAAATTGTCGTTGCTGGTAACAATCACCGGAGCTAGTTCGTTAGTTTGAGAGTTGAGGCCCAGCGGCAGCCTCTTCTCCAGTATTGCCCATCCTTCCCAGAAATTTCCTTTGATAATTTATTTTTACATACTCCAACCGTCTCCCATCGAGGTAGGATAACCCGACCAAAAAAAAAAATCACTTTTACTGTCACTCATTTAATCACTGTTTCGCCCTTCTGGTAAAACGAGTGAAATATGCTCATTTTCAAGTTCTAGTTAAGAATAGTTAGATTAATGTATATTAAAGTATTTTTGAGTATAATTAGAATATATATATATATATATATATATATATATATATATATATATATATATATATATATATATATTATTGTGACCACGAACAAGTGGTATTCATCAATAACAACACTGCAATTAGCCAAGGATTCGAACCCATGCTGCTTTGGCCCGTCTCATGGTGAGCGAAAACCCGTGACGCTCTAACCCAGAGGATCACGCAATCCTACAAGAACCAAGCCCCCAGCTAAACTAGGTGTGTTACCCTTGGACATACAGTGGAGTGGGTGCATCTGAGCTAATTTCATTCTCCTCCCCGTTTGGTGTACTAGCCTCAACGGGCAGTATTTTATATTAGTATTGTGACCATGAGCAAGGGGTATTGATCAATAACAACATTCCGACTAGCCAAGGATTCGAACCCATGATGCATTGGCCCGCTTCATGGTGAGCGAAAACCCATGGCTATTATACCAAACGGGGAGGAGAATGAAATTACCAGAGGCACCCACACCACCGAATGTCCTCGGCCCAAGGGTAACACACCTAGCTTGGCTGGGTGCTTGGTTCTTGTAGGACTGCGTGGTCCTCTGGGTTAGAGCGTCAAGGGTTTTCGCTCACCATGAGGAGGGCCAAAGCAGCGCGAATTCGAATCCTTGGCTAGTCGCAGTGTGTGTGCGTATATAAATATATATATATATATATATATATATATATATATATATATATATATATATATATATATATATATATATATATATGTCGTGCCGAATATGTAAAACTGATCAATTAGCAAGAACTCATTTAGAATTAAGTCCTTTCTAAAATTTTCTCTTATACGTTTAAAGATATATTTTTTTCATTAATGTTGATGTAAAAATTTATAATTTTGCACCAAAAGGAACTTAGAAAACTTACCTAACCTTATTATAACAAGTGCAATTTATTTTAGCATAACCCAACTAAATATATTTTAGATTTGTTTACAATAATTTAATACTAAGCAAAAACAGTGAAATACATTTTTTTCGTTAGGTTCAGAATGATTTTGGCGAAATTATTGCATACACAAATTTTCACATGGCCTATATGGCAAGATGAGCGTTGCTATTTAAGCCAAGATCGCAAGTTCTGCCTATTCGGCAGGCTCTGGTGGCCTGGTGGTTAACGCTCTCGCTTCACACGGTGAGGGCCTGGGTTCGATTCCCAGCCAGAGTAGAAACATTGGACGTGTTTCTTTCCACCTGTTGTCTATGTTCCCCATCAGTAAAATGGGTACCTGGGTGTTAGTCGACTGGTGTGGGTCGCATCCTGGGACACTGACCTAAGGAGGCCTGGTCACAGACCGGGCCGCGGGGGCGTTGACCCCCGGAACTCTCTCCAGAAACTCTCTCCAGATATATATATATATATATATATATATATATATATATCTATATATATATATATCCTGCCGAATAGGTAAAACTTGCGATTTTAGCTTAAATTGCAACGCTCATCTTGCCGAATAGGGCAAGCGAAATTTTCTGTATGCAATAATATCGCAAAAATCATTGTGAACCTAACGAAAATAATTTATTTCATTCTATTTATCTGTTATAAAATTATTGTAAACTTATTTCAAATAAATTTAGCTAGATTAGGCTAAATTAAATTCCGCTTCTTATAATAAGGTTAGGTAAGTTTTCTAAGGTTCTTTTGGTAAAAAATTATTAATTTTTACATTAACATAACTGAAAAAATATATTTATAAACGTACAAGAGAAATTTTTAGAAAGGACTTAATTTTAAATGAGTTCTTGCTAGTTAACCAGTTCAGTTTTACCTATTCGGCACGGTATGTATATACTATATATATATATATAAATATATATATATATATATATATATATATATATATATATATATATATATATATATATATATATATATATATATATATATATATATATATGTCGTGCCGAATATGTAAAACTGGTCAATTAGCAAGAACTCATTTAAAATTAAGTTCTTTCTGAAATTTTCTCTTATACGTTTAAAGATATATTTTTTTCATTAATGTTAATGTAAAAAAATTTTATTTTGCGCCAAAAGAATCTTAGAAAACTTAACTAACCTTATTATAACAAAAGCAATTTATTTTAGCCTAACCCCACTAAATATATTTTAAATACGTTTACAGTAATTTAGTGCTAAACAAACACAATCAAATATATTTTTTTCGTTAGTTTCAGAATGATTTTGGCGAAATTACTGCATACACAAATTTTCACTTGTCCTATATGGCAAGATGAGCGTTGCTATTTAAGCCAAGATCGCAAGTTCTGCCTATTCGGCACGACATACACACACACACACATATATATATATATATATATATATATATATATATATATATATATATATATATATATATATATATATATATTGTTCCGATTTTTTTTATCGTAGGGTGGGAGACGGCGGCAGCTTTTCGTACACAAGAACACAAACATCAATTTTGCTGCTATTACACATAACTTTTGTAATTTCTACACGAGGAAATTCAACATCCCACTTCAGGCCAGCATCTGAAGCTTCCGCGGACGATTCTGAACAACTTTTTTCTGGATCTTCTTTATGGCTGTAGAGCAGGAAGTACCGACACTGTGTAGCTAAAAGCACACCTGCACAGTTTAAATAAACATGTTGAGAGTAAACATGTGTGTGTTTTCCTAGACGCATTATCGTGGCGGTGTGTCAAGTGTAAGTGACATGCTCCCAGGCTCATCCTGAAGATTAACAGAATAAACTGGCTGGTGTTACTCTTAGGTAGCGATGCTGAGGCAGCAGCAACCACGACATTGTCTTTAATCCTTGCCACAATACACAGAGTCAATGTTATTGTGGTACGAAGGGTAAACTGTCTGCGTCACACTGCACTCATTCTTCCTGATACTCTCCCTGATACACTTTTCC